>NW_027643822.1:322500-324576 GCF_032717465.1 Coenobita brevimanus | reverse complement strand
CCGGACCTCCTTTCCCACCCTAAGGAAGGGTAATAATAATAATAATAATAATAATAATAAAAATACTGCTACTACTACTGCGACAAATAACAATACTTATCATCATCATCATCATCATCATCATCATCATCATCATCACCATCATCACTTGCTTTACGACACACTTGTTGTTCAGTAACCACAGTGTCTCTGGCCTTGGCCACTGGCAAACAACCGCCCCTGCTGGCCCGTCCTGCTCTGTGAACCGATGTTCCCTTGACGGTAGACTACCCCTCACCCAGCAAGGTGCGGGGAAGAAAGTGGAGGTTTAGTTCTTGGATGGATATTGCATTTGCGTCCTTATAATAAATGGCCTCCATGTCACCCTGTCCCTCTGCCATTTCATTGCCCTGCTCCCAGATCACACAGCCTTCTGCAGTTAAACTTGCTAGTTCATAGTGCTGTGTTCTGTCGGTGTCATATTCTGTGTTTATGTGCTTGTGTCTGCCTCCTTCTTCTGTTATGTTCTTTATGTGCTGTGTTCTGCCAGTGTCATATTCTGTGTTTATATGCTTGTGTCTGCCTCCTTCTTCTGTTATGTTCTTTATGTGCTGTGTTCTGCCAGTCTGTGCTTTTGTCTGCCAACCTTCTTCAGTTATCCTCTGTTATGTTCTTCTCTTGACTCAGTGCTTAGCCAGTTTTTTAACTCATGGCTGGTGCTCTGTTCAGTTAAGGCAGCTCCCTAACACCTCTTCCCAAGGAATTTATTTTTATTTATTTTTTTAATAACAGAACAGAGGAAGGAAAAACGAATAAAAAAAAATAATCCATCCACCAGATTACTGGTGTCCTCCATTCATAAAATATCTGTAACAGTTGGACCTGAACAGCTGTGGGTTGAAGTTTGGAGGGAAACAACTCTGGGGAAGCGAGTTCCAGAGAGATGCAGTTCGGGGAATGAAAGAATTCTGATAGGCAGAAGTTGTGCAATATGGCTGAGTGACATTCCAGTCATGAGTGCTACCAGATGCTTATTACCCCTTGAATTATTTAAATAATTCAAATATCACCATACTCTTCCTAAAAAATTGTACAAAATCCTATTACCCCGCTGTATCCAAAAATAACTAGCTAAGGGCTAGGGAGCTTGCTTAATTGATGAGAATACAAGCCATGTGTACAGTAGCATGGCTCACCTCAGTTTGGGGATTCCTTCAGAAAAAGGATGGCATCATTATTTTGAATTGAGTGATTAAATCCTTCAGCATTTAGCTTCATGTATTGTTTTCACTTCACTCAGCTAGATATGAACTCAGGGGACTGGTGGTCAGCATCCCCTGAAAGGAGGATGGTGATCTGCCGCCAATATGCTCCTGTAGACAAGAAAGCAGGGAAGGGATAATAGATCAGGTAAATGAGAGAGCCTTGGTTAGTAGTGGGCAGTGGTGTTTAGCACAGGAGGCAGTCCAGCACCTGAGGCCCAGTGATGGGTTTTGCTGACCTTACACAACTCTTGTCTTTCTCTTACTGATGTGTGAACGGTGGCAGTTTGTGACCATAAACAGGAGAACGTTGATATATGTTGAAATAAACTGGTAAGGAAAGGTGCTTGGGTGTCTCCCCAACCAGTGGGAATATGACTAACACTTTGACTTAGTCACACTTGTGTAGGAGCTGCATAGTGGTGGTGGTGGTGGTGGTGGTGGTGGTGATGATGATGATACTCGCTCACTTACTCACCCACTCACTCACTCACTCACTCTCTTATTCACTCACTCACTCACTCACTCACTCACTCTCTTACTCACTCACTCACTCACTCTCTTACTCACTCACTCACTCACTCTCTTACTCACTCACTCACTCACTCTCTTACTCACTCACTCACTCACTCTCTTACTCACTTACTCACTCACTCTCTTACTCACTCACTCACTCACTCACTCTCTTATTCACTCACTCACGCACTCACTCACTCTCTTATTCACTCACTCACTCACTCACTCACTCTCTAATTACCTCACTCACTCACTCACTCACTCACTCACTCTCTTACTCACTCACTCACTCACTCACTCTCTTACTCACTCACTCACT
>NW_027643822.1:295000-302500 GCF_032717465.1 Coenobita brevimanus | reverse complement strand
TGAAGAGGAGGAGAAAAGGAAGGAGAGGAGATGCGCCACTTCCTCTTCCATTTCCTCTTTCCCTCCTCCTCTTCCTCTTTTGTTCTTCCTCTTCCTTCTTTTCCTCTTTTCCCTCTTCTTCCTCTTCTTTTCTTTCCCTTCTTCCCCTTCCCCCTCTTCTTTTCCCCTTCTTCCTCTTCCTCTGCGTTCTCTTCTTCGTCTGACTTTACTCCTTCTTTCCCTTCCTCTTCCTCTTCCCCTTCTTCCTATACCTCTTTCTCTTCTTCCTCATTCCTCCTCCTCCTCCTCTTGTTCTTACTCCTCCTTCCTCCTCCTCTTCCTATTCTTCTTCCTCCTTCCTCTTCTTTCTTTCTTCTTTCTATTTTCGTCTTTGTTCTGTTTTATTCTTTCTCTTTTCTTTCTGTCATCCATTTTCTCTTTCTCCTTTCTTCTATTTGCTTTTTTCTTTCCCCATCTGTTTCTTCATTTCTTCGTCTCATTTCTTCTTTCTCCTTTCTTTCTTCCAATTCTTCTTTCTTCCATTTTTCTCTTTTCTTCCACTTCTTTTTCCTCTCCTTTCTTTCATTTCCTTTTTCCCTTTCTTCTTTCTCATCATTTCTTCCTTTCTTCTTCTTTTTCATCTTCTTTCTCCTCTTCTTCATTTCTTTTTCTCCTTTCTTCTCTCGTTTCTTTCTCGTTTCTTTCTGTCATTTCTTCTCTCCTTTCTCCTCTCTTTCTTCTTCTTTCGCATTTCTTTTTTCTTGAATGAAGTACAAACTTTAGAATGAATGAATTTAAATGTCTACAACGTAAACAATGCCGTAACGGGTAAATTTAAAAACAATTATGAATGAACATAACGTAAACAGAGGGTGAGAAAACATGAATGACAACAAAACCTCTATTTGTAGCCTAAATCGTTTCAAACTCACATTTAACTCACCTCAGAAGCGTTTATGTATGTCTTACCACATCATTACACACTGTAGAAGCATTAATGTAAAGTAATAAAGCGGAAATATGTTAAAATAAGCACTTTGAGAACGTGTGTTTTGAATGGACCGCACACCAATTCGTATTGCCATATGGTTATATTTGCATGCATGTTGATTCGCAAAAAGCTAGTATTTTTGAACATCTGGACAAAAAAAGACATTAGCGTTGTTGGGCATTATGTTATAGAAGAACTAGTATCAACTCCTCTCTCAGTATATTTGAATAGCACCGAAATTTCAAAATAATAATATTACTAGAAATGTCCGGTAACTTCTCGGGCTCGCTAACATCTCTGGGTTAAGCCGAGTTGATTATTTTTTAGCCAATTTTTTGTAGATATAGTGGTGTGATATTGCAGAAAACCCTTAAGCCGTTGCGGACAATAATTGTTGGCTATATTTTATATGCTATAAGAGATATATAACTGCCTTTCTCGTTGAAGAAATAATAGCACAGATTTATTTTCCTGTCGACCTCTTGCATGTTACTGGTGCTGCTCTGCGACAAAACTTCTTTAGACTAATATATCTTTAAAACATTTTTTTACATACTTATGGGATTGACAAGGCATAAACTCTTAGTACAGTGAGAACGCTGACTGGTTGTAGAATTTATATTAGGAAGTTTGTGAGTTTGCTATGTTAATTTGGAAATAATTGGGCGAATTTATTCTGTTTGCTGTATTTAGCATGTTTTATATTTATCATATGCTTCTCCCACGAACCCGTTCGTCGTTCGTTCGTTCGTAGATTTCCTGCACCTATAGTGCAGGCCGGGCCACCACGAACGCGGAACCTCAGTTTGCCTTCGTAACGCCGGGAGGGAGGGTGCATTACCGATGTGGGACGTAATTGAGCCAGGGACGGCACCTACCAGCCTCATGCGAAGGAGTAGAGGCTTTGCAACACCTGTCCATAAGAATTCAGTCTCTTCATTAATCCTGAATAAAATCTTGTCTGTTTCTGATCCAAATAGAAGCTATAGGCCTTAACGTTTGTATTTTTCTTTAGGGTATGTGTCTGTTTAGTGCCTCGTGCGGCGATGACAGGCAGGCAATGTGATGGAGGGAACATTGTAAGGTGCTGCCCTCACGCGGCGATGACGATTGATCATTGGACGATGCGATGCGTTGACAGACACTCAGTCGCTTCTCTACCGCGGGGGGGGGGGGGGTAGACGATGTTTGCCAGCGGGGAGGTTGATTGATTTGAAGGGCAGAGAAGGGAATGACCTAGGACAGGAAAGGGTACGAGAGAGGGATGGAGGAGGAAGAGAGGTAATAAAGAGAGAAGTGGAAAGAGGAGGAAGTCGGGAAAGGACCAATGACAGAGACAGGGGGAGGGGGGATTGGAGTTTTTTTTTTATTAGGGATGAATTACAAACACCTTAAAACAGATCAACCATATTTAGCCACACACACACACACACACACACACCGCTCGCTGGTGCAGTGGTAACGTTCTCGCTTGCCATCTGGTAGACGGGAGTTCGCGCCTCGCTCAGGTTGCAAAAAGTTTCACTGACGAAGTGGGTGGTTACTGTCCCCCTTGAGCAAGGGGACGGGTATGTGCGTGTGTGAAGGTCACAGCCTTGCCCTTAGATCGGACTATATGAGCTCTCAGCTCCCTTCCGGGAGGGTAAAAGCTGACCATCACGACCATCAAGTGATCCTGACCGACCCGGTGAATTACACACACACACAAAGTTAAATGGCCGAAGCAAAAAGAAAGAAAGAAAAAAAAAAGGCAGCGAATATCTATGTCGTGAAATTGCAACTGACCGCTGTCCTTTCCTCCCTACCACCCCCACTGTACTGTTTGTTTACATCTGACGGTCTGTCTGTTCATCTATCTATCTATTGCCAGAAGCCTTAATTCCGTAAGAGGTGGCCACAAACAAATAGCCTCCATGTCGCCCTGTCCCCCGCCATTTCACTGTCCTGGTCCCAGCTGACACCCCCCTCTCTCCTATACCTCTCCACTCCATCCCTCCATCTCATCCTTGGCCTCCCCCTCCCTCTGGCTGCCCCATCTGCCACCACAGTCACTGCCACAGCTACCTTCATTCCTTACTACCCCTACCAAAACCACCACTACCACTACCTTTGCCTACCACAACTACCAGAAGCACCACCACTACCACCACAACCACCACCACCACCACAAGCCTAAACACCCGGGTAATTCAAACGTGTCCCAGCTGCGGTTTCACATCATTAGCCAACAGCAAAAATCAGAGAGAGAGAGAGAGAGAGAGAGAGAGAGAGAGAGAGAGAGATGGATAAAGGGGTATGATGATGATGATGATGATATAGATAGAAAGGTAGGTAGGTAGGTAGGTAGGTAGAGAGAGAGAGAGAGAGAGAGAGAGAGAGAGAGAGAGAGAGAGAGGGAGAGAGAGAGAGAGAGGTGGATAAGGGGTATGATGATGATGATGATGATATAGATAGAAAGGTAGGTAGATAGACAGTTAGGTACAGTAGAGAGAGAGAGAGAGAGAGAGAGAGAGAGAGAGAGAGTTACTGGCCAAACCTATTCCTGGCCGCCTGGTGAAGGAGCGAGGGCCTACCTGTTGTTGTTGTTGTTGTTGTTGTTTATAGATTATCTCCGCCTATAGAGGAGACCGAGCCTTGATTATGGCCCTGTCGGTGTGTGTGGTTGGACAGGAGGTAGTAAGAAGAGGGAAAATAGAAAGTTAAGAATTGGAGTATTAAAGGGGTGAGCGTTATTTAGGTGCAGCATCTAAGACACACTGAGGTGGTTTGGCCATGTGGAGAGGATGGAGAGTGAGAGACTGACGAGGAGAGTGTATGTGAGTGAGGTGGAGGGGGGGAGAGGGAGGGGGAAGCCAAGGATGAGATGGAGGGATGGAGTGGAGAGGTATATGAGAGAGAGGGGATTGTGAGATGGGAGCAGGACAGTGAAATGGCGGGGGACAGGGCGACGTGGAGGCGATTTGTTTGTGGCCACCCCGTATGGGATGAAGGCGTCTGGCAATAGATAGACAGCTGTAAGACGTGACGAGGGGGAGGGTGGCGGAGGGTTCAGTGGGTGGGATGTGTGGGTTGGGGTAGATTCTGCCGCTCTGAGTAGTTCGGTTGCAGGGCATTTTAGTAGATAATGTAGTAGGGGAAAAGGAGAGTTTGCGTTGCAGTGTTTGCAGTTTTGGTTTTGTTCGTCGATTATATTGGGAAGGGGGCGATGTTCTAGCCGTAACCTTCGCATCAGTGAATGAGTGTAGTTGTTTTCTTGTCTGGGATATGCTTGGTTGAAGGCTGATGCTTTGTTTAATATTTTCTTTTTGATTTGTGAGACACACACACCTGCACATTGCTACACTTCCACACAGCCACACCTCACAAAGTCTCCAAAGTCACTTGCAGTAGAATATGATACACAAGACCCTGGTTGTGTTACCATTACTAACCCAATTAATGCTAGATCACAGTTTTTTAAATTTTATTCTTACTATCTCAAGACGATTTTATTTAATACTAAAGATCTGTGGCAGTGAAGGTTAACTAAGATTTATTCCTTTCGCAGGGGTGACGAGCTGCCAGTAACAGGAGCAGCCAACAGAGAGCTATGTGGCATTTCTTTACTGCAGTGTGTGTCACCATATCCCGCCCCACACCACCACACATCCCCGCCAGTCCCTCTCTACTCACCAGTCTTCGAAACTACCTAACACTGTCTTTCCAAAGCCACGAAGTGTAGATGTTGATACAAATAAAAGTGAAATACAATTATGTCTGAGTTTCACTCCTAACCTGAGCATGTCATCAAATAAATAACTGGTATCTTGTGTAATTACCTTTTTTTAATATTAACTAACAGGAAACTCCAAGCCCAAAAGCAGTCAAGATAGAGGGTTCTCAGCCCCTACATCACTTCAAAATCTCTGTACCTAAATTCTCGAGGCCAATGACGTGCATAATTTTCGCATAATAATCTGTACGTAGAGCGAATAACTTGCTAGTTTATGGAATACAGGAGTCTGCCACAACTCTCCATTTGGGGAAAAGAATGGTTAAAAGAAAATACATAGACAGAGGAGAATGGGAGAAGGCTGTCGTATTAGACTGTTGGGGGGTACCATCGATATTTTCACTGCATTTTTCTCTCATACAAAATATAATTAAAGCTTTATTAATCCCCCAATACGCACATCATTGTTGACTAATGTGATCCGGTACGAGTAAGGCTGAAAACAAAATATGTAATCAGAAAAGCGACCAGAAAAAAAAAAATCGTTGCTTCTGCTAGAAGGTGTTATTACAACCAACCGATAAAGAGCGATGAAGCTATGTGTTTGGCCCGGTTTATATATCTGTCTATCAGTCTGTCTGACTGCCTGCCTGCCTGCCTGCCTGCCTGCCTGCCTGTCTGTTAGCAAGATTATAGGAAAAAGTCAGCAGATTATCTTATTTCTTTATTTAGATTTTGAATTTACCATTCTGCACAAGCCCTTACTAACTTGGGAACGTTGTCGCTGGAATCCAAGCAGGAAGAGTCAGCGGACAGTGACTAATTTTTCTCAGTTACCCATCCATATTACTGCTTTCGCTGAATAGGAAGCCCACCCCGACTTAATCAGTGGTGTCACAAAAGGTGCGCGGGGAGGTCAAGCGAGCAGATCATCTCTGCCATTGGACACTGAATTAGGTTAGGATGAAGTAATTCGTTTTTCTTAT
This sequence comes from Coenobita brevimanus, assembly GCF_032717465.1. Taxonomy (NCBI): domain Eukaryota; kingdom Metazoa; phylum Arthropoda; class Malacostraca; order Decapoda; family Coenobitidae; genus Coenobita; species Coenobita brevimanus. The sequence continues at coordinate 296,832 of NW_027643822.1, read as the reverse complement.
AGCATTCAGTAAAAGGTCAGGGGTACAAGACAAGGATAAAGGTTCAGTCAGTCGTCATGTCCGAGTGAGAGGCTCATCAATTTCGAAGCATTGTGATGAACAAGCAATAAACAGAACGTCAGAAGCAGACTCCGTGGAGAGAGAGCATCAGTAGCCTACATAACGTCTACGCGATTATTTTATTTTCTGTTATCATACTTCAGAACCACAGGTGTTTAGTGATAAAGTGGACGGGCGTTTGAACCAATTGTGTGGCGCGAGTGTTGTTGGCGTCACTTCATAAGCTGGTGGTTAGATTTTGCTGGATTTTCCCGCCATTGTCCTCCTGTCTGTGATATGTCGCCTTGTTCCCACTGCACCCACCAAAGGTATGCTGTTTGACTTTATTAATTCTGTACCCATTTTACTCAAACTTGGCCTAAAATTTTCATCTCTCCAACTTGAATACTGAGTTGTAGCAATAGATTAATACTAGAATATGTAAGTCACAAAAAAGTGCCATTGAAGAGGAGCCGGAGCACTGCCCTTTTCTGTCAATGGCCCATGTGAAGTAAGCGGCAAAAGGACGAAAATGTGGGTCAAGTTACCCTGAAAAAAAGTAGTATAATGCAGGATATTAGGATATTCTAGGAAGTTGTCGACAGTTGAGAGTTGTTTGTGGTTTGCAATAGCGAGACAGGCAGAAAGAAAGACACACAGACAGAAGACAGACAGACGCATGGCAAGGAGACAGGAAAGGGGAGAAGAAGCGTGGCGTTATTTTGAGTGAAGTTGACATCATAGCACATTAAAATATATTTGTGCCGCAACTTTAATAGCATGTCTTCTTATGTATTACCAAGGTCCTTTGACGAGTAGTGAGCTTACACACACACACACACACACACACACACACACACACACACACACACACACACACACACACACACACACACACACACACACGCACACACACTGCAACCACATCAAACTATACAACTCCCACCCCCTCTCCACTCACAACACATTCACTTACACACACACACACACACACACACACACACACACACACACACACACACACACAATGCTCTCTAGTGGAGCTTGCTAATGGGGTAATGTGTGTATGTAACTTTGGTGGTGTGAGAGGTTGCCATGGTAACACTCAGGCACCTCCCACTAGTCAAAGATTTTCTTAACGGTATATTTTTGCATAAGGCTGGTTAATATCGTTTTGTACACACACACACACACACACACACACACACACACACACACACACACAGTAAGTAAGTAAGTAAGTAAGTATTTATTGACCACAATATCCAGTTACACATACAACATTTCAAGCAACAATAAACCTTAACATGGTAATGATAAGCAGTACATCAGATATTAGCAAACAATTATGGTCCACAAAACAAGCGAAGTATTAAAGGGTTGATCAGTGCATCTATATAGCCTTAATGAAAGATGGAAATCATTACACTTCTGATTAGAAATGTAACTACAATTTCACCAATCACGTTTTTTACGAAAAAAATTTCCCAGTGATATATCATGGTTAGAATAAGAGGCTACAAAATGAATTAAAAACACTTTAAATAACATAGGTTATGGTAAACATTATAGTACACACTAGCCAAAACAGGAAAGGACCTTATACACTATCTCCTCAATAGGAAACTGAGCATCGTCACCAATGATTTGACTCCAGGAAATAAAGTTATATCTTGTACAGACGTCGGAATAAGTTCGTTTCCTTTTCCGTGGACTAAGGTGTTTGTAACACTGCTCGATGGAGAACTATCCCCTCCCCCTCCCTTCCTCATAGTCCCACACTCCCACCAAAC
>NW_027643822.1:250000-290000 GCF_032717465.1 Coenobita brevimanus | reverse complement strand
TGGTTGCGAGATAACAGACTCAGGTTCAGTCTTTTATGGCAAGCGTTAATAGATATCTCAGTGCTTTGCTTAATGTGGAGGTTAATATGTCACTGGAATGTTTCTAAAGCTTTCCGCCTCCTCTCAAGTAAGGATGTTTACTGTCTATTAAACTCGTCCTATTGGTAATCTGACGATGGTATGATTTTAAAGCCTCCTACCTCCCTCTCGTGCAAGGGTGTTTAGTATCTATTACACTCCTATTGGTAATGGGTCAATAGCACGTTTGTAGCTTCCGACCTCCCTCGTGCAAGGCTTTTTACTGCTTATTACACACACCATAATGGGAGTCGTACACGTCCTGTCTGATTATACAATGACAACTCTCTCAAATCATTCATGGTCTTCTCATAGCCTTCATCAGCCTCTGAACCACGTTGTCTCGTCTGCTTATACTTTATCACTCCTCACAGTCCTCATCAGCCTCCTAACCACCTATCCAAGCCGTATATTACTCTTACCGGGATCTAAGCTACGAAGAAAGACTAAATAAACTGAATCTACCAACACTACAAGAGAGAAGGAAAAGAGGTGACATGATAATATATATAAATGCATATCAGGGAAGGAGAAAATAGACATAAATGATTACTTAACATATGGGGAAGCATCAGCAAGAGGACACTGCAAAAAAACTGCATAAGAAGAGAGGTGATGAAGACGTAAGGAAATTCAGTTTCCCAAACAGAGCAATTGATCAATGGAATGCACTACCGAATGAAATAGTGTGTGCCAAAACAATTCACAAATTTAAGGATATGTACGATAAATATGGTTTAAGACACGGGACAGTACGAGCTTGACTCATTCCTGTAAAGATACAATTAGGTAAGAACACACACACACACACACACACACACACACACACACAGTACAGGGAACCTCTACAAATGGTAAGAAGCAGACAAGAAACATTCAGATATTATGGATCTACAGTAAGAAGTGTGAACGTCGGGGGTAGGGTTGCGAGAGGCAGACCGAAAAAAGACCTGAGACGAGGTCATAGAGTGTGACCTCAGGGATAAGGGACTGAATAGGGAGGCTGCCAGAGATCAAGCAGCGTGGAGAGCCATCATGTGACTAAGACCGACGCATGCAAGCTTATTGGAGCTTTTATAAAAGATACGATACGATCACAGTACAAAGCATATGATTAAGTAGCCAATAACTTAGTGTAGAATCCGAATGCAGTATAGATATCGCAGGGAAATAAGCCAGGAAAGATGTGATAAACTGTAGATTAGGAGGAAAAAATGGATAACACAATCCACTGAGTGTCCACATATAGAGCCACATGGAAATTGATATTAGACCACCGCCATTAAGAAATAAAAGTACCTTTTAACATGAGGCAACGTAAGAACAAGAGAGAGAGAGAGAGAAAATAAAAACGAAACGACAATGGACGGTATAAAGATTCGTCGAAGTTACGTAAGGGTCCCCTACATTATGTGGGAATTTTCTTTATTGCAAGCCCCGCCCCCAATGCGGCGTCTACCTGTCTGCCTCTACCCATTTAAAACCTCTATGCCCAGTCAGCGACCCTCAGTGTCGCTCTTGGTATGGTGGTGTGTACATCTGCTTTGCTTAGGTCATGGCGCCAGGCCGTCTACCTCTACATTCACATATCGCCGCCATACCAACGGTTACCGCCTTAGTTACCCCAGTGTTGGATGGTAGTGTTGACGTGTGCCGCCCAGCTCCGCGGTGCCATGCTGTCTGGTTACCCACGGTACCAGTGGACACCAGTCTCGCGTCATGGCAAGTGAGAAACATATTCACGTTTCGCTGAGAGTGGGGGATGGAGGAAGGATTACTGAGAGGATCATGTGGAGTTAAAAGGAAAGACAGACTGACAAATGAGGAAGTGAAAGAGCGTTGTGGTGTGGATATGGATGTGACAGAAAGCGTTAGGAGAAATACACAGTTGGGGTGTGAGCTAGAGGGGAGGGCATTGAGGTGGGAGGGGGGAGGGCACCACTGCTTACGAGATGGAAGCGTCGGTGTAGTGTTAAAAGGTGATGTAAGGTAGTGATGGTGGTGGTGGTGATGATGACAGATGATGATGCCAGCGATGTGTTAAGGGATGATGATGTGTGGTGATGATGACGATGACGATGATGATGGTGATGACGATGATGATGTCTGAGCTTCGACCCAACGAAGTACTTTGCACTGTATTGTTGCTACCGTCAGATCAGCTCATTCAGCTTAGGACAGTTCTCATATGCTAGATACTACTGAAGGCTCTATTTAATCCCACCAGCTCGAAAACTCTCTCTCTCTCTCTCTCTCTCTCTCTCTCTCTCTCTCTCTCTCTCATACTTAGAGACGATTTTATTCATTTTATTAGAGTGAGAGAGAGAGAGAGAGAGAGAGAGAGAAGTCCCAAGCTACACAAGCATTAAGAACAACGATAGGGTGGGAGCCAACGCATTAACCAGCGAGAGAAAGAGAGCAAAGAAAAAAAAAGAGCAAGAAAGGTAGGCGGTAGTGTGGGGTGTGAGCTTACTCTCTTAAGGAGAAAAGTTAACAGCCAGAAACGATGTGCGCGGAACAAGGGTGAAAAGTAGGACAAGAGAGGGAGAAAAAGGCAGCCAAGAAGAGAGAGAGAGAGGAGGTAATTAGGTTGTCTTTAATTATATTCTTGTTACAACCAAACGATTTGATTGAGGTTTAAGGGAGACGTCTGGTAATAAATTGCTTCATGAAACGATTGCAAGAATATTGGAATGAAATAGCGAGGAAAGAGAAAGCAAAAGGATTATTTATGAAGTCGGTAAAGCAATCAATGTTTCAGTAAAAGACATATAGGTAATCATGCATAAAAACAAAAGACAGGGAAGTACGAGAAATGAAAGCTTCGTGTAGAAATAGCCATGAATATTCGCTTCATAACTACAGAGACGAAATGTAAGAAGTCCAGCAATAGTGTGCAAAGAAGGCCCATCAGTCTTAAGGTGTGATGAAGAAAAATTAAAGGAAGGATGACAAGGAGGAGTAGGAAGAAAATGGAACGCAGGGAGGTGTTAATGCTGAAAAAATGAGGAGTCTGGAAGTCAGAAGAAGGGTGGATTTAACAAGGGTGAACTGAGATAGGAACTGATTTGTACATGGATTTCGAAATTATCTCTCTCTCTCTCTCTCTCTCTCTCTCTCTCTCTCTCTCTCTCTCTCTCTCTCCCTCCATAACTGTCACGGCCGAGGCTACAATAACAGAAACTTACCTCATCACTCAGGTTTATGACAACAACAGCAACATCAGTAACAACAACAGTAGCCTAAATTTCAGTCAGTATCGTACAAACACCACAACTACCAACAACATCAAGAACAAGAACAGCGACAACAACAACATCAAGAACAAGGACAAGGACAAACATAACAGCATCGACAACAACCGGAAAGAGTAATCATATAAACCATTTTGCAAACTCATCAATTATTATAACTTTTTTTCAACATTGCAGACATTTCAATAATCATATAAAATCCACCATGCACAATCAATCACATCTTTCACAACCATAACTATTGCGACTATCACAATCACAGCTACAGGACAACAATCTCATCTACTCTCATCTACCATACTGTTTCTGACACTATTACCATGGAAATTCCGTCTACCACAATAGCAACCATTCACTACCACAACCTCAGTTACTAAGCTTATCACAGTCACATCTACTAAACCCTTCCAGTTCCAGCTACCACAACAGTCTCACGTACCACAGTAGCAACCCCCCACCACCACAGCCACATCATCAGCTTTCCGAACGGACGACAAATCAAACAAGCAACAGCAAAAGTCACAACAGCCACACCTACCACACCAACCACACCCATCACCACCACAACCACCACGAAAATAACCACAACAACCACACCTACCACCACCACGATAACCACTACCACCACATGCACCGTACCTACCAATACCACCACAACAAAGACAACTACCATCATCTCCACAAGCAAAACTACCACCACAGCTACCACAACCATCACAAACACCACGGTAACTGCAACAACCAAGACCACCACAACCACCAGAACTATCTCCAACACAACCACCGCAACCACTGTCACCACCTCTACAACTACCACCACGAAAACCACTACCGCCACCAGCACCACAACCGCCATAACTATCACCACAACACTGGCCGCACCACAACCTGTCGCAGTCCCATGCCACATAAAGGAACACGTTTACATAAATTCTTAAGTCCAGAGAAATTCCCAAGCGGTGCATCCTCTCCCTCCCCCCTCCATCTTTCCAATTTCCCTCCCTCCCCCTCCCTCTCAGTCTCTCTACCTACCATCCCTCCTTCCCTCCGTCCCACCCTCCAGTTTCTCCTCCTCCTTCCTTTCGTTCCCTAATTATGTGCGCATTCCTCCCTCCACCTCACCCTCCTTCCTCCGTCTCTCCAGTTTCCCACCCGTCCTCTATTCCTTTCACTGTCCCTCTCTTTCTACCTTCCTGTCTGTCTGTAATCCCTTCCTCCTTCCCTCCCTTTCTCCCTCCCTTCCTCCCATTCTTCCTCCCATCCTCTCTTCCTTTTCCCCTTAGCCTCTCCAAATACCTTCTCCCATCAGTACCTCCTGTATGTCGGCCTACCATCCCACCCTCCATCCTTGCTCTCCTGTCTATCCTCATATCTTCAATTTCCCCTCCCCCTGCTTACGTTTCTCACTCCATCCCTGCATATCTCCCTCTATCCCACTCACCATCCCTCTCTCTTTACCTCCTCGCCTACCTTCAACCCCCTATCCCTTGTCCCCCTCTTCCTCCCTCTCACTCAGCCCACTCTATCTGTTTCTTTCCCTCCTCCCCTCCCCTCCTAGCAAGCTATCTTTCCTGCTTCTCTCCCAATCCCCCTCCCTGTCGGTTGTCTTCCTTCCCTCCCTCCTTTTCTTCCTCACTTATCTCTCTCTCCCTCTGTTTACCTTCTCTTGTTCCTAGACAATCTTTTTCCTCCCTCTCTCCCTTCATAAAGTCATTCCTTTCTTACCTACTTCCTTTCTTCCTTTCACCTATCTCCAGCGCTTCCTGCCCCCATTTCTTTATCCTTCCTTCTTTCCTTCCTTTTTTCCGTCCGACTTCCGTCCTTTCATCCTTCCAGCCTTCCTTCCTTCTTTCCTTCCTTCCTTACTTCATTCATTCATTCATTCCTAGTTTTCTTCCTTCCTTCAGTCCCTCCTTCCTTTCTTTCTTTCGTCTCTTCTTCCTGGGAATTTGTATGTCTCTTCCCTCCTCCCTAACTCAATTTTGCTGTCAAAATTTCCTCCTACCGTGCAGTTTCTCTCTCTTGCTCTCTTTCTATTTCCCCTCCTCCATCAATACTTTCTCTCTCTCTCTCTCTCTCTCTCTCTCTCTCTCTCTCTCTCTCTCTCTCTCTCTCTCTCTCCTCATCCGTGTGTTCGTTCATTCGTCTGTCAAACTTTTCATCTCTTCCACATCTGTCTTCCTCACTGTCCCAGTCTTCCTTTCCTCCTGCTTTCTCTTCATTCCTTCTTCTTTCCCTTTCCTCTACTCTGCCTTCTTTCTTATCCTTTCCTTACCACTTACAGTATGTTCAGTTAGCCAATTATATTTTTCATTAGCCTTTCCATTCCACATCTCCCCTCCCCTCTACCTTCCTCCTTCCTTCCTTCCTTCCTCATTTCTCACTTTCAGTTTTTGCATACTTTCATTTTCTTCCTCCTTCCTTCCTTCCTTTCTTCCCCTTCACCGTCCATTTTTGCATACCTTCATTATTTCTTCCCTCGTACGCTAATTGCATTTCTTTCTTTCCCATCTCTCATTCACCCACTAACATTCGTTTAAATCTCTTAATTCTCCCATTATCCATTCCAATTCTTCCCTTCTATCCTACTTATCTCCGCCTCCTTCTCCTTGCATCTCTTTATACCTCAGTTCTTCTATCCCTCGCTCTTCTTCCTTCTTTCCTGTCCTTCCCCTGCCCATAAATGCATTTCACCTTGTTAATTCTCTCCCTTTAAGAACCTCATTCCTTCTTCCCATTCACCCTTACTCTCCTCCTCTTCCTCCTCATTTCCTTCTCTGTCTTCCTTCCCTCATTCAATAGAATTTCCCTCTCAGTCTCTTAGTTCTCCTCTTCTCTATCCCCTCCCTCCCTCCCTCCTCTCTCCCCCCTCCTTCCCTCCCACCTCGTCACACTATTATAACTTGTGTCGAGGCCTTAGAAGGAATATACAGAGGCAACCCAACTTAACTTGAGAGGGTGCTGAGGAAAAAAGAAAAAGCTCGAAGTTTTATGGCGTATTCTGTTGGGGGATTGTATTGGCTGGGTGAGAGAGAGAGAGAGAGAGAGAGAGAGAGAGAGAGAGAGAGAGAGAGAGAGAGAGAGAGGGTCAGCATGTAAATGAACGAATGAGGTGTCACAGAGATATGTAACTCAAATGAAAGAAGGGTGAGGGTGAAACACAGGAAGGAGAAAAAGGAAGTACGGATATGATGAAATACAGAAAACGGAATACGGAAAGAGAGAGAGAGAGAGAGAGAGAGGATGCAAGAGGTAGACAGACACAAGTGCTTGTAAAGTTTCATTTTATTAACCTCTTCGCTACGAGAGATTTTACCTACGCTGAATAAAATCGTCTGCCATTAAAATTAAGCCCTTCACTCCGATGACGTACTCTTTCCATTAACCAGAGGCGTCGGTGAAGGCAATATCTAACCCATCCATTTCCAAAAGCCATCCCAGGTACGAATGAAATCGTCTGGTGGTAGCAGAGTAAAATGAAAATCATGATATGGTTGTGGACGGTAAAAAAAAAAAAAAAATAGTACCGAATGAATGTGTGTGTGTGTGTGTGTGTGTGTGTGTTTTAACAAAGAGACACAAACAGTTCGAATGCACTACAAAAGCCGCTTGGGCAGTAGGTCATATCTGCCAAAGCATTAGTCTGTGGATACACACACACACACACACACACACACACACACACAGCTCAGGTGCCACTATCGCGCAGCACCTGAACTATTGCTTAAACTTGCCAATACGAAGGGCGCCATAAAGCTCAGGAAGCACACAAAGGCGAATAAAGCAGATAAAAGCATGTAAAGCCAGCCTACGCCATCCCTGTGACACACCTCCACTCTTGGCCTCACAAACAAAGCCTCCCACTGACCTAACGCAACTAAAGCTGACGAAAAACGATGTGTCTCTTATGTCAGATGCAATGTGTGTGTGCTCAGCCATGAATTCAGCTGTTCTAACTTGGAAAAATAATAGAGGAAAAAGCTATGACCGGCACACGTGGCAACAGAAGCGCTTCCTTATGCACCAAACCCTTACACTACAATGGGTTTCTATTAATCTGAAGAAAAAAATCGTGTGGCCGTACTATAAACAAAATATCATGCCCAGGAGACTTGGAAAATAATATCCTGCCATGAACATTTATGTATACTGGGTTGGACGGAAATACAAGTAATAAAAAAGATAAGTTCTTTGGTTTATTTCCTTCTCACACGTGTTACTCACTTCCCTCAAATGTTACCGCCTTCACTGCCAGTCTATAGGGCATTACATTTAAAATAACATGACTTGCTGAAGGGCGAACATTATTAGTTTTTCGTACATTACTATATATATATATATATATATATATCCAGCAGAGGTCTTCCCTAAGCTACAGAAGAGCACCAGGCGGTAACAATAAAAAATTTAATTGGCGTCTTTGTACCGAAAGGAGTAACACATATTTATGGACATACTCGTTAGTTCATAAATTCACAAAAATCTATGCATTTTCAGGGGATACTTCTACGCAATAATATGAAGATATGTTCTCTGAGAAATACAGTTACTATTCCCGTCATCTCACATCTTCCTTCCAATTTTACCTCAGCCTAATACCTCAGAGCTCCTACGTCTCTCCCCCCTCCCCTTCACCTCTCATCCAGACTTCATTTTGTCAGTGGTACCAAGGGAGTACGATGGTTACTTACTCTTCAGCCATAGATACCAGGATGTTTTTTTCTAGTATCTTTCTTCTTGCTTTCCTAAGACTATTATATTCCATTTAGCAGAAACCTTGAAAGTGAGAATTGACTTATGGCCTTCACACACCCCTTCCATATCATAGGCCTTTCAAATTATTAATGCAGTCGTTAGGAAGTAGCAAGAATAAACCACAAAATAGGTCATCGTAGTGAATGCGTCAAACGTTCCAGATGATATCAACGTATCCTTGGGCCTTTACACTTCACAGGGTATATGAGAAAGATTGTTATCGTTGTTTCTGCACTCATAGTTATTTGGTATTATTGCCCTTTATCCCAGTTTATTCTACCGTCATTTCATTGTTCCATTTCTTCATTCACTTCTCCTTATCCCCAGTTGCTCTTGCTTCAGTGTTCCATATCCATTTTTACTTCAGTTATTTCACCCTGCACTCTTTTTCCTACGTATGTCAGCCTATCTAACAACGAAAACAGCGAATTATTTTTCCTACAATTTTTCCATCTATTCATTCTTACTGTAGATTCTTTCACTAGTCCCTCTTGCACCATCTGTTCCTCCCTACCTCATCATCCCCCATTCCTATGTACCTTATGATCCACCATTTTCCCTTCCCTTATATTTCTCACTGCTATTCCTCCCTACCTCATTATCCCCCTTTCCTTTCTTTTCTCACAGTCCCCTATATCTCATTTCTCGCTGCCTTACTCTCCTTTCTTTCTCCCTTCGCTCACTGTTCTCTGTTTCTCCCAACGTTCTTCCTCCCTACCTTTATGCTCCCCATGCCAGCCTACCTGAGTGGTCACTACGACTTCCCTTTACGGTAACCTTTATTGCCTTACCCATCTCTCTTCCCCTTTCCATCCTCTTGTGTCTGTCCCTCCCCTCTCCTTCACCCTCCCCCCCTGCTTCTTCTCTTTCTTTCCATCCATCTCTCACACGTTTCAACTCCTTATCTTCCCCCTCCCTCCCCACCATCCACTGCCCTTCCCTCTGTCCATCTTTCCTCCTTCAACCATACCCCCTCCCCACTCACTCGCCTTTCTCCCAGCCCCGTCACTCCCCCGCTTCCTTAGCCTTCTCCATCCCTCACTCATTTTCACTCTCCATCATCCCTGTCTACTCCTCCACCCTCCCTTACTCCTCTCCCTGTCTAGCCTTCTCTTAGTTTCCCTTTCTAAATCGGTCTCCTCCCTCCCATTCCCTCCTCTCCCTACCCTCCACTCTCCCTCACCATTCTCTCTCTCTCTCTATCGACTCTCACACCCATTCACTCTTCCCATCCTACTTCCCACATGACTCCCCGCTCTCAAGCGTCCCCCGGCCTTCCTCAAAGACTCTTCTTTCCTCCAAAACCCCTCCTCCCCATCTATCCCTTCCTGCTCCTTCCCTTACATACGTTTATTATTTAGTCAGGTAAGGTTACAAAGTTTACGTGCCTTCAAATAAAAGTAGATAAATACAGAGAAAAGAAAGAAGCTGGAAAGAAAAATAACGACTAAAATATAACGCCATTAAATACAAGGTCACTGAAATCCGCTTTGCTGATACTAAGACCCAAAGCCTTCAAAAGGTTTTCTGGGTAGGAAATCCTGGAAATACGATCGAGTATCCTGGAAAAAGCGAAGAGTTGCGTATTTTCCTGAAGAGTACAGCGAAGGGAAAGTAGTGTGGCAGGGAAGGACTGAATGGCCCATGGGTTTAGAATCCTCAATATTTTTTGGTTTATTTGAGGCAGAGAAGGGTCTGTTTTCGGTGATAAGCATTGTTTTTCCAAGTAGTTGTTTCAGAAGAGTACAAAAAACATGATTAATTTGGACAAACAGGACCGAGTAGATCATTTATTTTGAACATACTGTACGCATATTTCATTATATTACATCCTCGTCACTGTTTATGTATTTGAACTTTTTTAAAATCTAGTTTAGACGATTTTATACAGCTTAGGAGAGACTTTTATAACAGGCGTGGTGAGATATGGCAACGGTTAACCCCTCCAAAACAAGAAGCCCGTCCTAACTTTAATTGAAAATCGTCCGGTGGCAGCCTGAGCAAAATGAATGTACGCCATCGTAGTGAAGGGGTTAACTGCAGTTGATGGTTAGGTTATCGGTGATGCAAAACTGAAATGTGGCGTATTTTCACGATATCTCAAGCCAAACAAGTGGGCAGGGAATGGAGGACTGTGCACTAGCAGCGAATGGGAATGGAATTGGTTACATCTTCAGCGCCGTCGGAATAACGTGAATACTCAGCAAAAACGAACTCAGAGTGAAATTAAAGGAGCTAGCAACACTCTCAGGCTCCTGTGAATCTATCTTTAAAAAAATCGTGAGGTGTTTGTTAGCAAGGAATACTAGAGTTGTCCCTATCATGAGGGGGTTGAGAATCATTAAGTAAAGCTAGTAATGTTGGTCGAAGATTATACGGTGGTTTTATCGAAAGACCTGTGAATTTCTGGTGTATATCAATTAATTAATTTATTTGATTAATTATTGTGTAATTCAGCTGTATAGGATTACTGGGCAACTGTGGAAGCTGTTGAGTGCCATCATCCAGGACTGTCCCATTCGACTAATGTATAGGAGAATCACGAAGCTTCTTCCGTATCGTTAATTTGTAGACATAGAACGTTATTATATTAGTATTTGTTCATTGCATTCTGTCTCGTTATGAAAAGACATAAATACCATCAAAGAGGACAGTAGAGAGCAATAGGAAAAATAAATCTCTTAGGAAGAAATGCTGGGAAGCCTACTATGCACACGAGAATACAACTCCATTGGGGCCCGGGAGCTCGTGCAGACGTAGGAGGAATCATTACCGTGGATCACTGAATATTTAAACAGTTTACAGTGCGGTCGGAATCTCGCTACGAATACTGCATAAGGTACGCAGAGCATAATTATATAGCCTACAAGTATTTGTAAGGATACAATAATTTGTGAGACATATTAAAGGAATAAAGCAAGTTAAATGAGCAGTATTGTGAATTATTTTAACTTCATAATGAAAGTAGAACTGGAAGATTTAAACTTACATCTGGAAATTATGTTTACTGAGAAGATAGTTTCCAAGTGTAGCTTAAAATGCAGGCACGAAAGTAGGTATGGTTCTGGTACATATTATCACTAATGCAAAGTCGGGCTGGCGTGTCTTTCTTCTGTCTGTCACACCGAGCTGACGCAGGTGATGTCCTCTGCTGTCCAATCTTCCTAATGTGTATTTTATCCCTTCGGTATCACGGCATCTTTTTTTATTCATCTTATTCTCGCTGTCGTCAGGTAATTTATTCAGATGAAGAGCGACTTTTCGAACTACATGGATTGGAGTGGCATTCATTAATTTCTTGCTTAATATAGTGCTCTGCTAAACTGAATTAAATCGTATGGTGGGAATTAAGGTGAAACTGAATGGAACAGGCATTGGTGTGTAGAACCGGCTCCTATGTTCGCTGAGGTAAAGTTGGCCTAATATGGATCCTTTTGACTGTCACAAAGAGTCGGAGGAAGGCAAGGATTGAGGTGTGTCCCCCTCCAGCCAATCTACCTAATGTGTATGTGTGATTACTCTTAGCGATATTACTCTCACCCTTCCTCCCCTGTGTCCCTTTACCCTTGACATCTGACCTCTTCCTTATTTATGATGCTGGTGAAAATCTACCCTTTGCTTACATCTGAGAGAATCTGGTTAATTTGTATCGCTTGGTTATTATCATCTGTCTCGCAAATTACAGTACAAGCCATCTTTCTCATCAGCCTAAAGATACTCTCCCTCACCCACCTCGCACACAATTGTAGCCTAACTTAATCTAACCTAAACTTAAACTACTACTCTCCAGCCTTTCTCTCTCTTGCTTCAAGTAACCTAACTCAACTCCCAGTCTAACCTAAACCAACTCTGTCCTCTCCCGATGACCGTGCACATAACATATCTTCTACTACTCGAACCAAACATAAGCCAATCTAACCCAACCCTACCCATCTCACCTAAACCCAGTCCAAACTAACCTAACTTAACCTGACATCGTAAATAGCCTTACCTAATTCACTTAACCCATCCTAACCGAAATCAACCTACCTTAGCGGAACTTAACTTATCTTGGCACAGCGTAATACATGTCAGTTTAATTAAACTCAGCCCACCTCAGTCCATCCCAACAACACAATCTTACTTAACATAGCCTAACCCAACCTAGACTAACACATCACATTCCAACTCAACTCAGCTAAATCTCAGTCTAACTCAGTTCAGTCTAAACCAGCCCATAGCGAGCGGGCGAAGCAAGCGAGCGATGTGTATTCTTAGTTAAGTTTGGAAATGAGCAGCTCTGCCCGACCCTGCCCAGCCCGACCCGACCGTCACGCTAAGCATAAACTAATAAATTTACACCTATGTGAAGTAGAATTGAAAGTCTTTCTGCATGTGCTACATTCATTCAATAAATTTTGTTATCAACTAAAAACCCATCAGTGAATGTGTAGGAACTCCTTGGAATCTCAAGTTTCCAAGGGAGTGTTCTGCTCTAATCGGTGAACGCATCAATTATGAAATCATAGTAATACAGATTTTTCGTCGTAACATTGTTTCTTGGCATCAGCTCTAGCAATTTAATGTCGGAGATTCCGCCTATAACATTACATTAACGTTATTGCTATGTTTCGTTTTTTAAATCACCAAGGGAAAACACCCCATTTCTAGTATATTAGAGGGAAATTGTAATAACATGGGGCTCGTTCGCTCGTCATGCTCTCACAAAGCGTAAGATAGGTTTAACCTATCTTACGACAATCTAATCCAACCCATCCCATCCCATCAAAACCTGACAACCAAACCTACCGGAACCAACCCAGATCAACCAAAGCCAATCCACCCTAAGGAACTAACCTAACCTAACCTAGCCCTAGCCCAACTCAACTTAACTCAGCCCACCCTATCTCTACTTAAACAAGACTCACCTAATCTAACTAAACCGTATCTAACCTAACCTAGCCTAACTTAACCCACCCTAACTAAAACTAACACACTCTAATAATCTAACCCCTCCACCCACAGTGCCCCGGGCGTGGGTCCTAAACTCTCCCGAGATGCACGTGCACCGAGGCTCGCCCATCAACCTCACGTGCGTAGTCACCCACGGTACGGAGCGGCCCGTCTACATCTACTGGTACCATCACAACAAGGTACGTCACTTGGAGAAAAGGGTGTAGAGAAGGTACTGTTGGCGGGGTTGAGTAGAGGGTAGATAATAATGTACAGGAGAATGACTGCATCAGAGAAGGTACAGTTTGGTAGGGATAGGTAGAGGATAGGTAACAAGGTACAGGAGAATTACAGGGTAGACACAGTGGCAGAATAGATTTAGCAGATAACAGTGCACAAATTATTATAGGGAGACAAAATGATGGGAAAGAGATGGAATTTGTAGGTCATGGTACAAGGCACACAAGTTATATGCATCCTCCCCTCATGTAGCCCAGCAAAGGATATTTTACAAGGAGAGATATAAAACCTAACAAGAACAGAGTGAGAAAGAATACATCATCTCACAAAGGCAGTTGGAGAATATTACCCCCCCAAAAAAAATAATGGGGAGATGAGAATTAGAGAGAGAGAGAGAGAGCTCAGACGTATACTATTAACCTTTTCACAACGATGACGCATTTTTGTATATTAGTACTGTTATTTTCAGGCCATTTTACTTGGCTTTGGAGCAACATTCCGAACTGGAGGGGTTAGATTTAGCCTTCATTAACCCCTTCACTTCGAGGGGGATGTCCTGAGCTGAACTTAATAATCTGACACTCGCTGAAGAAAATAGAAAGGAAATAAGCTAAAGGAGTCCTCAGGCTAAAGGGGTTAACGCACAACATGTTATGCAATGAGAATAAAAACAGTAAACAAACTGACAGCTACCATTAAACCCCCAGCCTGTAAATACTTGCCCCGCCATAAAAGCTTCTGAAAAGGTTACGTAATCTGTCATATCAGCAAACCTCTTTCTTTAACTAAACTGCCGGTATACTCATTAGTGACTATAAAAGGGAAACTTCCTTCTTCAAGCGCATCAGGTTATGAAAGAAGGTAAATAATATGCAGGTTAAGGAAAAGTAAGTCTCCATCAGCCTTTTCACTACGATGGCTTTTCATTCTTCCTACTCAGACAATTTTGTTCAGAGTAATTCTACATCATCTAATGCTATGGACTTGTGAGATGGGTAACACTCTTGTACCATGGAATACAATGATTATAAGTTTTTTCCTTTAGCAATGTGACACAGCTTAACCCCCTAGATGTTTTTTTCTATTAAGTCATTGCTGTCTCCAGGTGGTTATATCTTACTTAGAGAGAGCTCGAGGTGTCAGATATTGTCTTTATTCACCCCTTCATTATTAGAGGTCTTGCCAAAGCTTAATTTGGTGGTCTGGAAGTAGCACGAATATTTCAGCCATATACGTCACCGGGCTAAAGAAGTTAAGGAAGTGAGAGCCAGTTACAGAACACTGAAGTGGAGAGAGAGAGAGAGAGAGAGAGAGAGAGAGAGAGAGAGAGAGAGACAGAGACAGACAGACAGACAGACAGAGAATGAAGAAACTAGAGCTGACCAAACTATACGATGTCCACTATAACTTGACCTAAAGTTAGCATCTCTCAGTCTTGAATGCTGAGGTGTACCAGGGTATTAAAGCTCTAATATGGTGCTAATAACGAAGAGGTGTCACGGAAAGGACGTAGGGCCGTCTTATTATCGTATTCGTCCACTGTACTACCGGTAATAAGCCCACAAAAACGAAAACCTCCAGCAAGTTAAAATGGACTAATATCATAACCCAGAGATTGAACGACTGAGGAAACTGAGGAAACACAACTAAAACCCATATACGTAGACATACTGGTTTGTAGATTCGGTTACACAGAAAGACTTGGTAGGACTTTTGACTTTACAGTTTACCTTGCACATTTTACATTACTATTACTGTCTGATATTCTTTATACTGTTTAGCTTTTCAATACTGATATAATATTCATCAGCATCATACAAGGGACCATTTTTCTTTTCTCTTTTTATGGACACATCAAGCTATTTTAGTTAGGCTTTCACTTGACGATTTTGCCCAGCTGAGGGAAAATCCATTCATCAGAGGGAGGAAAACTGGGTAAATATTTAGCAGAAACTTTATCTCGAATTCATGTACTCTGAACTTTTTTCCTTTAATGTCCTCTCCATTTGCTAACTTTTTTCCTTCTATAACACTTCATAGCAAATTACCACCTTCCCCTGGGGTCATTAATACACCCAGGGATCTTTTGCGAGGGAAGTGTCATAGAGGAAAAGTGTCAGCAAATGGCGAGGTATGCTCAAGCGAAAAAATCCATGTGCTGTTTCTACTAAATATTATCAAAAATTTGTCTCTTTTTAGTTTTTGAAATGCTAGAATTTTCCTTACATACAATGACCAAGACTTAACATGAATAAAATACCTTGAGAACATTCATTTCAACGAAGCGGTTAAGTAGCAATAGGAGAATAATTCGCTGGGGAATAGGTGTTACGAATCGCCTACGTCAGCGAGAATACGCCCCAATTAGCTGGCTCTGGGAATGCCTTTAACGACGGATTTAGTGGGGAAGGAATGTGAGTGCAAGCGAGTACCGCGTAACTGCCTTTTGATGAAGAGTAATTAGCAGTCTGGCGAGATTAGCGGCAGTTTAGTAGACTTCAGTACCAATTAAAGCGACTATCATCTTATAAAATTAAACTATCCCTAACCTACAGTAATTACCTGTTATTACTCCAGAAGAATCACTGTTTTTATCACTAGCCACTTAGGAAATTACTACTCCATGTTCTGTATTCTGTTCACTTTTACTTGGCTTAAAATTTCCATGTCTTCGTCTTGAGTATTGAGCTGTAACAAGAGATAAACACTAGAATATATTGCTAGTCACGAAGAAGTTCCATGGGGAGAATGTAGAGTCGTAGCATTGTCCTCTGCCACCGAACTACGTGCAATAAGCTGCAAAGGGACTAAAATCTGGGTCAAGTTAAAGTGAATGGATTATAGGAACCATTACAAGCATCTCTCCAACAACAGTATACCACTTTATTTACCACTCAAGAACCAATCTCTGTTACTTAAATGCCAGCTGATGACAACAATAAAGCATTATTTACCACTTAATTCTCTGACAGCAGCCACTTTAGTCATCTGACAAACATTACCACACCAATTTCATTACCATATTAGGGGATCTACCATTTAGTTGCCTCTTACAATCATCTACATAAACAGTATTATCAGCACTAGTCACTTTACCACTTAACGAGCACATACTATCCCAAATAAAGAATTGTTGCCCACCACACTTATGGACTCTGATTCTAATCCCTTCACTATGAGTTGTCACCAAAGAATAAAATTGTTTAGATGTAGCAAGTGAAAAAATGTACAAGTCATCGAACAGTTACGTAAATTATCACATGAATTACCGTCTCTTTCCATTTTCAGGCTGATTTGACTAGTAACTAAAGAGATTCATATCCGTTTCACAAGTAGGACTCATAGTTTCATGCAGCCACGACTTGGTATTTAGGTTGTGGGAGTTGCGCCGTTCTGTCATGTGATAACAAACCGACCATAATAACAATAACTGTACTACCAAACAAGGTCAGACAACCACCATTCCACCCACCACTGATATAATCGAATCTGCTTTGAGATAACATTAACCAGAACACACTTCCTCTATTGATTCCAGCTTCCCATTTTCATCACACCAGTCATATCACAACATTCCCAACATACCACTCACCATACCAACTTCACCACACCATTCTCATCACCCCACACTACATCACGCTCACTACACCACTCTCATTACCCCACACCACACTACTCTCACCACGCCACTCTCACCTCACCACACCACACTACCCTCACCACATACCACATTACCACACCACTCACCACACCTCTCTCACAGCACCACATCATCACAGCACCACGCCACAAGAGAACCCTAAAATTATCCCTCAGAAATCCTAATCAAGCCTTAATAATTAACACCTACACTTGACGTCCTTTAAACCACCATTACCTGTACAACTTCAGAACCAGGAACTACAAGTCACCAAACAAATTAGGGACCGTGTTCTAAGTGACTTTGGAGATTTCGTAACACCTCCCTCTTAGCGATCTATTTTGCATATTACGAGTACACTTCAGAATCCTCTAGTATGTCACTGAGGCAAGCTAGGCCAAGTTTAAAACGCTATTAATTACAGAGAAGGAAAATTGAGACGGTAAGAAAATTATAAAGCGAATGAGGTGTTACAAAATTCTCCTTCTCCACTTAGAGTATGGTCCTGAGAGTCTGCAGAACGCCACTTGAATATCCTCATGCTGGTGCGTCCTTTACCATTTGCAATTTCGACACAGTAACTCACAATACCAGAAGAGTCCAGAATACACCACTGAGAGAACCGAACTAGTCTCTCTCTTAGCACCACTTAAAATTACAGATTATACCGCCATGTAAATGATAATCAGACACTCCCCAAACTACTTAATAATCGAAAGAACAGCTAACGATTGTCACTTAAGGGCTCCACTACACTTACAATTGCAACCACTACATTACATAAGGAATCACATCACACCACTTAAGGGCATCCACTGTACAATTTAAAGACCATCAGTATGCCACTTCACCACTTAAGGGTCCCTACTACGACACTCAACCCCCACGTGGTCAGGTTAACTCTAGCATTCTATCTCAGCTCACGGTACACGATTTCATTCAGCTGAGAGTGAGTCACAGGAGCCAGCGAGTGGTAAGGGGCCCCCGCAACACCACTTAAGGGGCCCCACAACTGCAGTTACCACTTAAGGGGCGGGCTGGTATCTAAGTGTGGTGGGGCCAAGTCAATTTTCCGGTGGTGGAGGCTGCACAATGCGGTACCCACTACCTCGCCCCCCAATCCTGCCTCTCCTTTCTCTCCATGTTCTCTCTCTCTCCCTCCCTCCCCCCTTTGTCTCCCTAGATTCCCTCCATCTCTCTCTCTCTCTTTCTCTCTCTCTCTATTTTCTACCGTACTAGTTCTGCATATTTCTCTCATCATTCCATTGCTCTTATTCTTAACCTCTTATACAATGTCTCTTCTCATTTTTGTCTCCTATCTTACATTTCTTTCCTTGTTCCTCATTTGTAGTTTCCTTCACGTTTTCACACAGTATGTTTTTCTTCTTGTTTCTTTTTAATTCTTCTTCTTTTTTCTTCTTGCTTCTTCTTATACTTTATATCCTATGTCACTTGTTCATTATTATCCCCGTTTTCTTTTTGCCCATCTTTTTCATTTGTTAGTCACATCCTTTTGTTTTGTTCCTTACCCCACCAGTTCTGTCTGTCTGTCTGTCTGTCTGTCTCTCACTCTCTCTCTCTCTCTCTCTCTCTCTCTCTCTCTCTCTCCCTCCTCCCCCACATTCCCAGTACCATCACAACATAAGAAATATTCACAACATTCTTATTTGGTCCGCCGGTATTCTGCTGTCCCTCTCACCTCTCTCTCCCTCTCTCTCTCTCTCTTTATTTTTCTGTTTTTCTTTCAGGTTCCTTAAATATTATAAAATTATTCTCTGTTTGCCCTCATCTCTCGTGTTCCCTTCCCTCTCACCCCCATTCCTACTCCAATCCCACCTCACCCACTCCATTTCCACTAAATCCAGTGCCACTCATCCCTTTTCCGCCCCACTCCATCCACTCCATTTCCATCTACTCTTTGCCCACTCATGTCACTTTCACCTCACACACTCCATTTCCACTTATTTCAATCTCACACGTTCGTTTCCCGTCCCATCCCTCCCACTCCCTTCCCAACCCATCCCATTTCTACCCCTCCCAATCCATTCCCACGCCTCCTCCCCACCTACTCGCCCCCCTCTATCCCACTCCATTCATACCCCATCCACTATTCTCCTACTCCTTCCTACCCTCTCCAGTCCCAGCTCACTCAGTCTATTCCCATCCCTGTCACTCCATTCCCATCCTATCCCACTTCTACCCTTCCCAGTTCATTTCCACGCCTCCCCATCCACTTCCGCCCCATTTATCCCCCTCCATTCCTACCCAACCCACATTCATTCCTCCCCACTCTCTCCTCCTGAACTCCCACGCCTCCCCAGCCCCACTCCATCCCCGCGCCGGAGTGAGAGAGGAAACGGTGGAGCCTGAAGAAGAGAAGAGGGTGTAAAAAAGGCATCAAGAAGACACCTGCACATTGGAGTCCACCCCAAGGACTACACCCACGAAAAAAAAAAAATAATGTATATCAAGTCAGAGCGGGGTTGGTCTGACTGCCCATCTTATACTGGGGATTACTGTTATTTCATTGCCTGTGTGTGTGTGTGTGTGTGTGTGTGTGTGTGTGTGTGTGTGTGTGTGTGTGTGTGTGTGTGTGTGTGTTTTATGGGATCGATTTTTGTCAACTGTGATAAGCACTTGATGATCTCCAAAGAGGTTACATTAACTGACGAGAACACGCAATCATGGTTTTCTGAGACGGTGTTGCATTTCGTTTTTTAATGCCACACCTCTCTAGCTTATGTTTTTTTATTTTCATCAGATGCTGTCACATCAGGACTTAAATTAGTCAGGTTTGCCTCATTTATCTCTCAGGTTTTCCCACTTCATAAGAAAATCGACTGTTGAAAGGGAACGCTAAAATCCTAGAGTATGTTTTGGTTGGAAAAGTACTGAGAACTGTAAATGTCTTCCAGTCTTTCTTTTTCTTCTTGATATATTAAACATTTTATTATTTCTTAAGATTATAATGACAGTTGGGTGCGGAAGGTGACATGTGTGAAAGTCGGGAAGAGTTGAAAGAGGCAAACCAAAAAAGACCTGGGACGAGGTCATAGAGTATGACTTCAGGGATAGGGAACTAAATATGGAGGCTGCCAGATATCGAGCAGCATGGAAAGCCGCCATTAGGTGACCAAGGTGACGCATGCAAGCATGTCAGAGCCCCTATAAACGAAACGATACAGTACGATGATAGGGTGCCTTATAAACATTGTTTTGCTCTTTTTATTCCCTATTGCTCCATTCCACCCTGTTCTGATCTTTTTATTCCTATCTCTGAACTGTTCTCATTTCACCCCCGTCCATTCTGTTGTTTCATCCTATTGTGCTCCACGTTCCCCAGGTGCTGGACTACGAGGGTCGTGGTGGTGTGCGGGTGGAGACGGTGACGGGGCGGGACACAGTGAGCCACCTGCTGGTCGAGAGGGCCGGACCCAGGGATGCGGGACGGTACACATGCTCCCCTTACAACGGGGTAGACGCATCCATCAACCTACACGTACTCAACGGTTGGTAGTATTAATTATGCGCCTTGGTATTAGCCATGTTTATGTTTGCAAGAACCTGCATGCCATCGACATCATCTAACCGATTACAAATAAATGCTAATATATGGAAGAACCAGTATATATATATATATATATATATATATATATATATATATATATAGATATATATATATATATATATATATATATATATATATATATATATATATATATATATGACTGTATATATATATATATATATATATATATATATATATATATATATATATATATATATATATATATATATATATATATATATATACTCACCCTACATACACTCTCTACCAGACAGCCTAAGCCACATGGTAGAGATACATTGACTTTATCGTTCCCTCTTCGGTCGGGATAGACCGGTCCTGCAGTGGACACTCAAACGGCTGATGAGATGAGATGAGATGACTGTATATATATATTGTGTTTGTGTGTGTGTGTGTGTGTGTGTGTGTGTGTGTGAGAGAGAGAGAGAGAGAGAGAGAGAGAGAGAGAGAGAGAGAGAGAGAGAGAGTCATAATATGAAAATGGACAAACAGGATGTACAGGGGGGAGGGGGGTTAAAAAAGCAATGTGTCCGGGAAGAGTGTAGAAGGGGAACCGGGAAGTGAACTCCTTGGAGAACTAACCTGCATAATGCTGCAGCAAAACTTCTTTAAACTTCCTCAACGAAACTTTCTGAAACGGATATTGATTCATCGGGAGGGAGGACGCAGCAGGTGTCCTCAGTGGGAATCATCGAATATTATCCTTTACTAGCTGCGGGTAAGGGACACAGGCGGTAAAGTTTAAAGCCTTTATCATCTTCCTGGCTTCACTTCGTTTCTCGGAATAAACATCCTTTGTCATGTCTCTCTCACATTCTTTCTCCCTACCTCCTCTGTCTCATTCCAACTGGCTTTCCCTTCCTCCCTCCTTACCTCCTCTCTTTGATATAATTTCCTTCCTCTGTTTCACTCTAGTTCTCTCTCCCTCTTTCCTGTCTCACTCCAAATTTATCTTCCTTCTTCCTCTGCCTGCTCTATTTCCCTCTCCCTCCCTTCTCTGTCTTATTCCATTCCTCGCCTCCCTCTTCCTTTGTCTCTCTCCCTTTCTTTCTCCCTCCTTCCTCTGTCCCCCTCCGTTTCTCCCTCCCTCCCATCCTCCTCTACCACAGCCCATTTATCTCTCCTTCCCTCCTTTGTCACAAACTAAATTCTCTCTCCCACCCTCGTCTGTCTCATTGCATTTCCCTCCCCTTCCACCTTTGTCTCATTCCGTTACTGTTTCACTCCCTGATCTGTCTATTTTTCTCTCACTTCCTCCTCTCTCTTACTCCATTTTTCTCTCACTTCCTCCCCTGTCTTGTTCCATCTCTCTCACTTCCTCATCTGTCTCACTTCATTTATTATTCCTGCCTTCCACTCTCAATCCACTCTCTCTCTCGCCTTCTTGTGTATCTCCCCGTTTCTCTCTCAGTGCCTTCCTAGCCTGTCTTCCCTCATCTACCCACTTTCGTCTCTCTCTCTCTCTCTCTCTCTCTCTCAATCTATCTATTTATCCATCTATCTGTCTGTCCGCCTGTCTGTCTTTTCCTTGGTGATCTCTTTTCCTTTCCGTTCCTCACTGTCTCCTGTCATCCTCTCTGTCTCCAGTTTATCTCTCTTCCTGTAACCGCTTTTTGTCTCACCACAGTTCTCTCTTCGTTTTTCCTACCTTGTCTCTCTCTCTCTCTCTCTCTCTCTCTCTCTCTCTCTCTCTCTCTCTCTCTCTCTCTCTCTCTCTTCTCTCCTCTCCTCTCCTCTCCTCTCCTCTCCTCTCCTCTTCTCTGCTCTTCGTTCACTCCCTCCTTTCCTCACTTCCACCCACCTCCGATCTGTCTCTCTTCCTATATCCGCCCTCTGTCTCACTCCATTTCTCTCTCCCCGCCTGCCTGTCTCTCTCTCTTTCCTCCTCATCCCTCACTCTCTCCTTATCTCGCTCCATTAATTTTCTCCCTCTCTCTCCCAGCTCCGCTCCTTCACACCATTCTCACCGATTTCTCTCTCTCACTCACTCTCTTTCCTGTCCCTTCTCTCTAACTCCCGCAATTCCATCACCTCGCCCCCCATCTCTCTCTCTCTCTCTCTCTCTCACTTCCCTTTCAAATTAATCTCTCTGCCTTTACTTCTGTGCCTCATTGCCTCTTCGACATGACCTATTATTCTTACACACACACACACACACACACACACACACACACACACACACACACAGGGAGAGGCTGATACCAGCAACTGGTTATCGGTGTCTATCAGAAAAATACTCTCTCTCTCTCTCTCTCTCTCTCTCTCTCTTTCCACTTTGTCTCCTCAAGAGAATACCAAACTTGTCTTTCACTTATCGAGGAAGGGTTGAAGGATGAGGGAAGAGGTGAAGAGGGAAGGAAATGAAGGAAGAAGAGAAGTAATGAATGAAGGAAGAAGAGAAGGAACCGAAGGAGGAAGATGGGAGAAGATGAAATAAAGAAGCAGATGAAGAGGGAAACCAAAAATAGTAGGATGAAGGAAAGAGATGAAAGAAGACAAAATGAAAAGATGTAAGGAAATGACTGAATGAAAAATGGTGAATGATATAAAAATAGAAAGACAGATAATGAGACAGATAGAAGAGAGAGAGAGAGAGAGAGAGAGAGAGAGAGAGAGAGAGAGAGAGAGAGAGAGAGAGAGAGAGAGAGAGAGAGAGAGAGAAGGCTCCATTTCTCACATCGTAAAGTGGAAGGTAATCTCTATCTCTCCTTATACCCTAGATAGATTGAAAGATAGATAGATGAGCAAAGATTAGTTTGCCCCTTCTACCCTAGAGCAATATAGTCTCCGTCATAACCATTGCGAGAACATCACTTCAATTTTCCTTCTTGTTACCGCCAGACGATTTTATTCAGCTTAGGAAGGATGACCTCGAATAAAAGCTTTTCGCGGTCACCTACATTCCAGTTCACGGTACTCTGAATGACAGTGGTAGCGTACGAGCCAAAATCCACCATCATTAGTCTACAGTATAGCCCTTGTTACGGTATATTTCCCTGGTGTGCTTGTAAGTGTGGTGTCGCCTTTTGTTCCATATTACAGGTTGCAGTGTAGACTTCGGAGCTCCCTTTTCTCAGCGATTTATTACGTGTATTGCACCTCGGCCTCTTACTGGATGTTATTAGGAAAGTTGTTGTTTGTTTCTCGCTTTTTTCAGCTGGAATAATCCCTTCAGTAGGAGAGGCTTTATGTTAGAAAATAAAGCAGCGTAAAAAACGTAAATTCTGGTTAAAGAGGATCATGACCATTGTATTGTAACTGGGAACGCGAAGGGGAAGTCAAGTACTGTCCTATGATTTGACGGTAATTAAAGGGACACCTGTAATTAAAGGTGATTAGCCCACATCCCTCACTGCAGGTACGGAAAGGTGAGACGTGTCCTATCCTCATCAGGTATTTCAAAAATTGTCGTAACCAATAGGGAGCTTGTCTTTACATTTGCGCTTTTAATTTTAATACTGAATCCTGGCTGCAGCATCCAGGTGACGTCCTGTTTATTCTTGTTGTTACCAGACGATTTTATTCAGCATAGGAAAGGTCTGTCGTACTGGAGGGGTCATCTCTTCCTGTTCTATAAGTCTGTCCTGTGTTGAATAAAACTGGAAGAAAATATTAAGGAATGAAGAAGGCATCCCCAGGGTCAGAGAGTTGATCAAGCAGACCTAAGTGTGTGTGTGTGTGTGTGTGTGTGTGTGTGTGTGTGTGTGTGTGTGTGTGTGTGTGTGTGTGTGTGTGTGTGTGTGTGTGTGTATCTTTTTCTCGCTGCCATGGACTCACCTAGGTATTCCACTGAGGCAAATATCATACCCTTATACTTAGCGGAGGGAACATATCGCAGTCAGGGGGTTCATCTGTCCATCCTCGAGTTTGGCGTCAGTTGGGATTCGGAATAATCTTTTTAGTCGCGTATTCTCGTCATGTAAGTAAGCTCCCTAACACCTTTTCCTTACCGGTTTATTTTTGCTTGCATCTCATTAATAATTCCTTGCATGTTATTTTTGCCTTCCATGATGGTGTTTAAAAGATATACGCAATATACAGGAGAGTAGTAAGGCACACTATGGAAAATAATTCGCTATGGATAAGGTGTCAGGGAGCCACCTTAACCGACGAGAATACAGGCCTTAATCCCATCAGTCTGAGCATTATTTCCTTCACTACTGCAGACTGAGTGGCACAAAAAAGAAGATATGGAACGTTGTGGTGACGCTGTGGATGTGCTGGTGTTTTTAGAGAGAATGGAGAATGCGAGACTGACTAGGAGAGTATGTGAGTGGAGTGAAGGTGGAGGGGGTGTGGGAGAAACCGAGGATGAGATGGAGGGGTCGGGTGGAGAGGTAGATGAGTGAGGAGGGTGTAAACTGGAGAGAAGGAAGCGGGATGGCAAAGGATAGAATGACCTGGAGACGATAGATTTGTAGCCACCCTTTCCTAGATTCAGGTATCTTACTATAATACTCGAAGACAAATTAGAAGAGGCCTGGTCTAAGCTGAATGAAAACGTGTGGGTGATAAGAAGATACCGATGCCGAGAAACGTTTGTATATAGAAAGGATTAATGGGGGCCTTCTAACAAATTTACAGATACCGAATAACGTTTGCATATAGATGGGATTAATAGAGACTTTCTGGTCGATATACCGACACTGAAAAACGCTTGCATATAGAAGGGGTTAATGGAGACTTTCTAACCACGTATTCAGCGTAGGTCAGACGGGTTCACCTGACAGCACCCCTCCACCTCGCTCTCTTCTGCCCAGCGAGAATAAAACGGAAAAGACGTGATCCTATCGTATCTGGGAGTCCGGAGAGGTGCCAGATTCAGTCACGTTGTTACTACACGTGCGAATTTCCCGCTACTGAGTGAAATCTTCCCGGGTTAATGCCTTGAATCCCGGTGATGTCCATTCTTTTTTTTAAGTTTATTCTTGTTATTATAGTCTGTTTGTTTTCATCTGACGGAACCAGACCACTCCCACAAAGAGAATGCTAAGTCGTGGTTGCGTGAAATTCAGTGGGCCTCAGTTAAGAGATAGAAATGAGTCTCCTTGGTTACTAGTCAAATCTGCTCTCCAGCACGAATGCATAAAAAAATACCCCGCCGAATTGAAAGGGTTAAATTTGTTATCACGGAAAAGGAAAAAAAAAGTTTATAAGAGATAGTTTTCCACCGTTTAGCCGCAGTTCCTTCTTCCATGCTTAAAAAAATAAAAAAAAAAAATTGTCCCTCGGCTGAATAAAATCGTCTGGCGTTGGTCATAGAAACTGGTTAACTCCTTCAGTCCGATGACACAGTTTTATTTTAATTCTGTCTGTCTATTTCTGTCTCTCTGTCTGTCTCTGTCTCTCTCTCTCTCTCTCTCTCTCTCTCTCTCTCAAGACGATTTTAAACTTGGAAAAGACCCTTAGTGGCGAAGGGGTTAATGAAGGCTAGATATAACCCCTCCAGTTCGACAAATCCCCTTTAAGCTGGATAAAATCGTCTGGAGATTGCACGAATAAGATTACAGTACTCGTAGTGAAAGGGTTGTGTACCACATTAGCCACACCGCACACCCTCAATCCTCGAATTCTAGGACAGTGAATGAAACGAGCACTCCTCTTGCATAGCTTGGCCTGGCCAGTCGTCACTATGCCCGAGACTTCCAGCGACTCTGCTCGTGCCTGCCACCCGTTGAGGGGGGCACCAAACAGCAGATCCGTGACGCCAGGAGCCACTTCCATCCAGGGAACCGTGAATTGGTTCAACGTGAGATCGTGTTACGGTTTCATCAAACGCCGGGACACTGGCGCTGATGTTTTCGTGCACGCTTCTGGGATCGTTGCACCAAATCCACGGCATTTCCAGCGCTCACTTGCCGAGGGAGAGACGGTGGAGTTTCGTGTTGTACAGGCTTCCAAGGGTCCCGAGGCTAAGGACGTCACTGGGCCGGGTGGTGTTGCTGTGCAGGGCTCTGCCCGTGCACGGCGGCGTCACTCTGCCCAGAGACGCCAGCCAAAGGATCCTGGAAGTGCTGGCAACACAAACACACTCGTTGCGATGTGTATCGCGACGGCTGAGGCTTTTAGTGGGGGTAGCAAGGCGGTTCTGGCTGTTCTCCTTCCTCAGATCTTTGAGGAGAACGGCCTTCCACGCCTTGCTATTCCCCGAAGCTTCACCCGCGATCCTCGTCTTCCCCCTCGTCAGGAGCGTCAGGCCCGGCGACAGCAGCCACCACCACCTCGCACGACATCGCGAAAACGGCTGTGGTGGCGCCACCACCATTGAACCTTCGATCACCGACCCGGAACCGCCACAGGCCATGGATATTGAGCATGGGGAGACTGTCGTGGAGGTCCACCTCCCTTCGTCAGGAGCTGAGGAGGAGCGTGTCTCGTCCCCCGTCCCTCTAGTACATCTGGACGCAGCAGAGCCCTCCTCCGTGCCCTCTCCATCTGCTCCTGACGAAGTGGAGGAGCCTCTTCCACCTTCACCACCGCCTGCCGCCATCGCTCTCTCTTCTTCTCCCCCTCCACCTAAGGAGAAGAGGAAGAAACAAAAGAAGAAAGGGGGAAAGACCAAGAGCGACCCCTCCTCCGTTGCTCGCCGGATCGAGGCCCTCCTTCCACCACTCTCAGGGACTCGTGATCTTGATGCCCGCACGGATGCGGACCTGGAAGAGCTACTCTGCTGCCTCACGGATCCGATCAACGACGAAGATACACTGCCTCTCGTCTATCAGACTTTGTATCAGAAGATCCGTGAGGCATACATCTCCAACTCCCTCTCTCCATCTGAGGAAGCCGCCATCCGTGAGGGCATCGGTGTCGTAAAGACTTTGTAGTTAATTGTAGAGAAGTATATGTTAGACTTGTGGTCGAGCGGCTTTTATATCTTGTAGTAGTTTCCCCACCAGATGTCATGTAGTGACGGGAGAGGTAAAGAATAGTATGGGACTATCTTTATTTGTCTTGGAAATATTAAACAGGTATAATAGTATAAGTCCTGGGTAGCTACCTCCCTGTCTCGCTATCTCTCTCTCTCTCTCTGTTCTCAAGCTAATCTCCGTCTCGACCTCTCTATAGGGTCGCTTGTCTCCTTCTAAACTCTCTTTCCTAAAATCTCGTGTAGTAGGGTGTGTGTGTCACGTATCTTCCTCGTGGCAACAGAACTTTCTCACGAGAGGACTGCTGACAGCTAACTGAATCATCTTACTGGCCGCTGTCGTCAGCTTTCCCCCGTGTAAGCGTTTAGCGCTGCTCGCTTCTCGCAAACACAACACCTTCTCATCGTTTGACTTCCTGCTTCTATCTGTCTCTCTATCTATCTATTTATCTATCTATTTATTATGTAGTCCTATATTTGCTCGGCCGCGCGAAAATGACGTACCATCGACATTTAATAGTTATAATATATTAATACATACTACATACACATTATAATGAACTTATAAGCTAATTAAGTGAAATACATAATATTGTAAAGTAACATAATTGTATGAATATTGTATACATATATTATTCATAGTAAATAGTGATTATTCAGTAATATTACATTTTAAATAAGTTGAATACATATTGGAATAAATGCATTAAAGTAAATTATTTAACTGTAATACAGTATGTACTTGGGTTATTATAGTGAATTGCATACATGCAAGAATAAAAATAGTTTAAAATTAAGATTATTGTAAGAGTTACTAATATTTCATTTAAAGATAATGGTACTGGTCTGCCATATATGGGTCATTCTTCTTTGTGTTATTATTATTATTATTATTATTATTTATTTTTTTTTTTTTTATATATATAATTAATACTATATACAAAATATATACACTTCATTCAGGGTGGTTAACTGTGATGTTAACTCTCCCCCCACTAAACAATGACTCCAAATTAGCAATTCTTGCATGCATTCTGTGCATGGCCAACAGCAATACTGCAACAACAATGCAGATAATTATGAAGACAGAAGGTGCTTGGCTATACACATAATATGGGTTGAACATACTCAAACTCAAATCTTCCCAGGGCTTCATTGTTTCATTGATCAGCTGCATAGTTTCAAACTTAGGTGAAGTCAGCTTAATACTTGTGCTCATGTTTAAGTCCATATCAGGCAGTGGGTGGAAATGTTTGTGTGTATGATTGAGGATGGCGTAGTGATTGATGGTGGAAAAAGTAGACATGGATGGTGTAAATACCGCACAGTAGTCTGGTGCTATGTATAATCCTGAGGCTGATGTATGAGATGGTGGTATATCTGGACAGACTATGTAAACTGATGTGTTATGAGGGAAATAAAAAACTGCGAGTGTCCAATGCGTTGATGGTGTACAAGTTTATCTGGAGCAAAAGTGAAGTTGCAATGATGATGAATATTGTTATTGCTGATGATAGCCATTTCACAAGGGACCGTATCAGTAGGCTGAAACGTGAAAATGTACGCAGGACAAAGATGAACAGCATGTAAGGATGTGCGGCACTTTCGCTCAATCGTTGACTCACTTGCGAAAGTGACAGTGTCTCGTCTCTTGGAGACCATGATGAGTTCGGTGTCTGTGTTGATGTTGATGATGACTAAAGTGTTGTTGTTTCTATAGGGGAAGGGGTGTATTTGGTATACTGTGAACAGGTCTTCCGTGATGAATGGTACATGAACTATCACTGATGTTGGTGTTAGTGTTGCTTCCAAGTACGGGTAATATTGCATAAATTCCCTACTGCGGAACAATGGCTTCAATTTATGTTTATGTATGCCTTGACTAACTATCTGACGTAGCTCATGAACTGGGAGTAAGTCATTTGTGATCTTGCCATCACCAGCATTCGAAATTCCTTGCATAAGTGCCCTGAAATGATCTCTAGTGTTCTCTAATTGTAGTAGAATCGTGTCAATATGTTCTGTGATGATGGAGAAGTGCTGGAAAAGGGTAACGTTACCCTCCAAGTTATTTATTTTATCTATACTCTCGAGAGCTACGTTTTCTGCTTGTTTCAGATTTTTCACAATTGTTTTCATTGCCAAGTTCTGTCCTGTGATGAATTTATCTTGGTATGTTAGTACCTGAGCTATCTTATTAAATTTTTTGTTTATTTCTTTAAGGTCATCCTCTGTAGCCAATCCAAAGATGTTCCCAAGAATTGCGCCGCCCAGATCGAACAAACCGCGCTTTTGGCGAGTACGTGTGATGTTGTTCCTGTCGCTCAGCACCTCTGTTCCAGAAGATGGGAGATCTTGGATCATGACGAGCATAGTTGACTTCGCCTGTTCTAGTTTCCATTTCGCTAACTTCACCATTTCATCCACTTCCTTGGTGATATGTGATTGTGAAACATAATTCCCTATCTTGAAGTCCAGAGTTCGCATCGGCGTCGCAAGTCTTTCTATATAAGTAGGTAAGTCATACAAGTAATCTAGACTTATTTCAGTACTCATGACATCCTTGACGATTGTAGTCGTGGCCGTTGGAGCTATGAGGCATCCTTGTCGTACTATATGCTTGGGGTCTAGGTGCGCATATACTCTTACTATGTATAGGAGAATCCATAGCATAAGTCCCTTCATCGTAACCTACCGAAAAAAAAATCTATTAATTTCCTATAAAGCTGTGGTTGATGATAGTGATGATGTGCGTTACGGTTGGCTGTTATTTCATTTATAGAAGGAGTTTAAATCGATATTTAATTCTCGTAAATGATGTACTGTAGATTTCATTGGAATAGTTGCACCTATGTTCGATTGTTTGGTATATGACCTTAATTTCTTTTTGTAATCATTGTTGTGTTCTTGCTTGGTTTCTTGAGGTACGTTCACCTGTTCGGTTGTATCCGAGGCTGAATAATTATGTGATAATTCCCTTGAAACTCGTTTTAAATGGTCAATATGAACTTGTTTTTCCTCGCCACTTGAAAGTGACTTAATTAAAACTTTGTTTGCCTTTATGTTAATTACTCTGTATGGGCCCTCAAATTTAGGGGATAATTTATTGTCTCTCGTATGAATGACTCCGTAAACAATGTCTCCTAAGCTGATAGGTGAATCTTTTGCCTTTTTGTTAAATGCCTCCGTCATTTCTTCCTTGGACATCGTTAATTGTTTTTGCACTCTTTTGTGTATGTCCTGGAATTCACGTAAACGGAGTTTAGAGTAATCATCGTAATTGTATATAGGCATGCTGTCACCTTCTAGGAGCTCATATGGTAATTTTTTATCCGTGCCATATATAATGAAATGTGGTGTGTCACCAATGGATTTATTTATAGACCCATTAATGGAGGCCTCTACTCTGGGAATCCAATCATCCCAGCTTGCATAATTTTCACTGAGAATGTGTCGTAGCACATCTAATACCTTTTATTTTGTCTCTCTACCAACCCATTCGATGCTGGGTGATAGGCCAAAACGTTAACCTTTTTAATGTTGTATTGTTTACATATTTCTTGTAAGATCTCAGAATTAAATTCTCCTCCATTATCACTTATTAGTACCTTAGGGGTAGTAAAGCGACATATTACATTATCTGTTATTGCCTTTGCTACTGTCTCTGCTGTCTTATCTTTAATTGGAGCTAAAATGACATAACGGGAAAAATGATCCGTTGCTACGAATAAGTATAGGTTATTATTGTATGATAATGGCATCTTGAGTAAATCAACAGCGACAACGTCCCATGGCTGATGTGGTACTGGGTAATTACCCATCGGTGCAGGTGTGATTGGGTATCCTTTGTGTTTCGCACATGATTCGCATCTGTCTATATGATTGTGTATATCTCTTCGTAATGAAGGCCAGTAATATAATAGCTGGGCTTGGTTGAATGTCTTATCCTTTCCAGGGTGTCCTGCATGTGGGCTGTCGTGTATCATTCGTAATACTTGGGGTATCATGTCATTAGGTACTACCAACTGGTTAGTATTTCTTTGGCGTTTTGGTTGTTTAGAGTTAATTTTGTATAATGTATTATTGACCATTGTGAATTGTTCAAGTGGGACATGCAGTTTGGGTAATTGTATGTCATCTCCACTTTCTAACTTGTATATTACTTTTGACCATACTGGGTCAAGTCTTTGTGCCTTTGCGATATCCTCGTGGTTTGGGATATTTCCTTTGAGATCTAACGCCGCGACTTGAATTGTGTTCGGGTTCCTAGATAATGCGTCAGCTACTATATTCATTTTACCTTGTATATAATGTATTTGTACATTGTAGTTTTCAACTGTACATTTCCATCTTGCTCTCCTCCCAGAAAGGAGTTTTTCTTTAAACATACCCACCAGTGGTTTATGGTCGGTGAATAAGTGGATTTCGTAACCATATACCAAATCTCAGAAACTTTTGTAATGCAAAAATCACTGCAAGTGCCTCTAAGTCTGTAGTGCTATAATTTTTCTCCGCACCTCTTGTTTGTCTGCTGGCAAATGCAATTGGTTGATTCTTTCCTCTTTTATCTTCCTGCATCAGTACAGCCCCTAATCCTTTAACTGATGCGTCTGTACAAATAAGAAATGATTTCGTGTAATCTGGATATGCTAAACAAGGTGCATTCGTTAGTTTAATTTTTAGATTGTTAAATGCCCTTTTTTGTTCTTCTTCCCATTGGAATACAGCATCTTTTTTGAGTAGTTGGAATAGAGGGAAGGCTATATGAGAGAACTGTGGTACGAATGACCTATAGTACCCAGCCAGACCTAAAAATTGTCTAACTTCGTCAGTCGTAGTGGGTTCAGGAAAATCTCTCACTGCCTGTATTTTGTCATCAGTGGTGTGAATACCATCAGAGCTTAATTTGTGGCCTAAGAAATTTATTTCCTTAAAGCAAAATTTGCATTTAGAAAGTTTAATTTTTAATCCAGCATCACTAAGCTTTTGTAAGAGTAAGTCTAATTTCCTGAGATGATCCTTAATATTCTTCGTTGCGATAATAATATCGTCAAGATAAACAAATATTCCTTGTCCTAAAATTCCGGACAATACGTAATTCATAAGACGCTGGAACGTACCGGGGCTGTCCTCAGTCCCATTGGCATTCTTGTATATTGATAATGGCCTCTGTTTGTTGAAAAGGCAGTGTATTTACGTGACTCCTGAGATACCGGAATCTGATAGTATCCGTTTAGGAGATCGATGGTCGAGAATATATTATTCTCAGGACCAATATTCTGTAGAACATCACTTAGCAATGGCATGGGAAATCTGTCTGGGATGGTGTGATTATTTAGTTTACGGTAATCTACTACCGCACGCATTTCTCCATTTCTCTTGGGCACAAAGAAAAGGGGAGCGTTCCACGGAGAAACTGAAGGCTCAATAATTCCAAGCTTTAACATTTCATCGACATACTGATTTGCAAGTGTACGTTGGGAGTGTGGTATGCGATAAGCTGGTACGAAAATTGGTGGTGTTTCTGGGTGCACATTAATCATGTGATTAATCAAGTTAGTACACCCTAATCGTTCTCCGGGCAAGGCTACGGTGTCCCTGTGTGTTTCCAGCAGGGTTAACAAATCATTTTCTTCGTCAAATTCACCTGAGTGAATTAAATTCTCTTTATTCTTTCTCTATCCGTAGATTTTATCTCACTTGTTACTCCACCAATATTTATTTCCTTCACAGGGGCTAAACATTTTTCAATATTAACTATGCAAGTTCCCTTCTTCAACTGAACTTCCCCATTCATGTGATTAATAATGAATATCTGAGTTAGCCCTTCGTCGTTCGTATGACATAATGCGTTTTCTACTGACAATCCTTTTACTTTACATAATTCTTCTAAGACAAGAACAGTACTATTCCGTAATTTGCTCTTTATGGTAACCTTCATGTATGAATTAGGTGGTATAACCAAATCATTAGTGAGATGGGCTGGAAAAATTGATAAATCAGTACTGTTAGCTGAGTCACTAATTCTGGAGGATGGGGTTGCTGGTGTAAGTGGATCTATACACTCATCTGTTTGTGTATGTTTGTTTAAGCCTTTAATATTACCAATTCTTTTTGGCTCTCTTCTACTAATCGGTGAGGGCTCTGAAGTTATTTCCTCTATAAATTCATTATCAAAGTCTATTCCATTCATTTGTGGGAGTATAGTTATGTTCTCAGTTCTCATGGATCTTAAGCCCAGTAACATATGAGCTTTAATTGCTAAGTTTTCAACGATATAGAACAATGCAGAGAATGGTCTTGTAGTTTCTGTGAAACTGAGATTTAATCTTATCATACCTTTTACTGTAATCTCTTGACCATCTACTGTGTTTAATTCTAAATCAGCTTCATCCAGAAAAGTTACTTTCTTTTTATTTTTAAGAATTCTATTGAGTTCTTCATGTGTTATTAAGTTCACTGGAGAGCCTGTATCTAAAAATAAGGAAACGTTTTGATCCTCACATACAGCTGGTATCAAGATACACTCATTTCCCAACATGCCTCCTATGTGAAGTTTAACCTTGTTCTTTTTTATGTTTGTTCGTTTTTTGTCATGACTTGGTCTTCCCGATTTGAACATAGACACAATTTTTTCTACTGTTTTGCAATCACTAGTCCAGTGCCCTTGGTATCTATGATGCCTACAGTAAGGACCAAACCCTTGTGTCTTTTGATTATCCTCTTTTGCCTTGATAAAGCATTCATACCTTGTGTGTCCTGGTTTTGCACAGTAATGACACAGAATGGACCTATCCCTTGACTGTGACCTACGAGGTGATTTCCCATAAAAAGTGTTGTTTATAGCGCGAGACCTACTCGGGCTGCGCGAAAACTTATGAAACTGCCTGTAGGAAGGCGTGTGGGAACGAGGTCTAGGCGTCTTTGCTTGTTTGGGCTGCCTCATTTCAGGTCGCGATCGATTTTGTTCTCTGTTTGGGGTCGGTGTTGATGTTTTCACAGCTGATACTGTCTCAGGTACCCTGATTCTACCAGAATGTGCATGTGTGTCGACCACACCTGCTTTACTGCACTGCATCTCTACCTCGTTCATTAAGTCTAGTAAGCACATTCCAGGGAT
Source organism: Coenobita brevimanus (assembly GCF_032717465.1). Classification (NCBI taxonomy): domain Eukaryota; kingdom Metazoa; phylum Arthropoda; class Malacostraca; order Decapoda; family Coenobitidae; genus Coenobita; species Coenobita brevimanus. The sequence goes on along the minus strand of NW_027643822.1, from coordinate 255,527 downwards.
GTACGCGATTGTTTTGGCGATCTTAAGGGTTCTATCAGGTAATTTACACAAGGCAGCTACATAACCAATGATGTCCACGACGAGGTCTGGGGACATCTTTCCATCATCTGTTATCCACTTAGAATTCTCCAGAGTAGCTAATAGGGTTCTCTTGATTGTGGAGACATCAGCAGTTATTTCACTGAGCACATGGTTTGTAGTGTGCTCCCTTACAAGATCTACAATTTTATGTAATTCTGGAATTATACCTGGCAAGAAGTTCATACCTCCAGAAAATTTCTTCAGAAATTCAGTTTTAAATTCATCATATGTCCTAGCACGATGTAGCTTATCGGAGCGCAATAAATTGCTTGCTGGACATCTTTCCTGGCTTATGCAAGATGAAAAAATAGCAATTTTCTCTTGTTCATCTAGTATATGGCGCTTGATGAACATTTGTTCGCACTGACTGATTAATGAAATGACATCAATGCGATCCTTGTCTGTGCCAGAGAATTTTGGGGCAGTCTTATCCTCGTGATACACAAAAACGTGAGGTGTGGTTTTTAGATCAGCAGTATTTGTTTCTTGATTCATCTTTAATGATTGCCCTGTTAATTCAACTTGTACGAGTTTATCGTTATGTGAGGGAATGGTAGAATATGTATGACCGGACCGGTGAACCCTGTTAAGTATATTGGCATACGTATTTAAGGCAGCTGCGAAGTCGATACTCTCAACATCTGAAGGGGTTTCCCACTCATCATCCGAAACTCCCGTATTTGTTTCCTTATCTATAACGTGTGGTGTGGGTTGTACAATGGGTGGGCTGTCTCTTAATTGTGAGTCTGATGTTGTGGCAATTTGTGTGTCATCTGGTATTAACGTGGGTGGTTGCGAAAATATTCCTGTCATTAAGATATGATGTTATGAAATACGCCTCTTGTTTATTTATGTCCTAGCAAACTAGATGATTAAATAAGTTGAATATAGCTAATTTTAGCACTGAGAAGAAATGAGCAAGTATAATTTTACCCACTTGATACAGATCGTAGAGGTGTGTCGATACAAAAGTCGATCTCGGAAGAAAATACAGGTTTGATTGAAGATCTCTTGATAATTCTAGTGGTGTGTTGATGGACGATATTACTCAGGAAACTCCATGGCCTGGTATTTGTAGTGGTTAACGGCTGTCCCAGGCAAACCTCAACATAGAACGTCGAATTTCCAACTTAACTGTGAAAATAAGTGAATATGAGTAGGAGCTATGTGAATAATGAGTAATGAGTAGTGGGTGAGAAGTGCCTGGTGTCCGTCACACGTTGCTTGGCATGGCAGACTCGCGTTGTGATGTCATCTCAGCACATGGTGACGTCGGCTTCCCACACTGGTAGCTGTGGTGAGTGAATGAGTAGCGATGAGTAACTTGAGTGAAGACGAGTGAGTAAGATGAGTTGTAAATCGTGTCTCACTCTTCGTTTGTTTGTTCCCTTTATTCTATGTGGAAGTTTTCTCTGTCCTTTTCTCTAGTGATTTATTCGTAGAGTTGTTAATTGTAGTTGATTGTAGATGGCTGTAGTTGATTGTAGATGGCTGTAGACTTTGTAGAACTGAAGCTAACCTTGTAGTCTCGGTTGCTTTTGTAGAAATTTGCTTTTAATTCGGAGACGATGTCCGCAGATTTGCTGGTTTGTCGTTAAGCTACTTGCAAGGCGTCGAGTGATCTCTTGACCTCTGCATCAGCGTAATGATCTGGGAGACGGAGGGGGCAGGAGCTGATATTGTTGGTTGTTGTCAATCTTGATATTTTGTAGGAATTTAATGTTGATTCGTAGACGAGGTTCGTATACGTTCGCTGCTACCAAATGTCGTAAAGACTTTGTAGTTAATTGTAGAGAAGTATATGTTAGACTTGTGGTCGAGCGGCTTTTATATCTTGTAGTAGTTTCCCCACCAGATGTCATGTAGTGACGGGAGAGGTAAAGAATAGTATGGGACTATCTTTATTTGTCTTGGAAATATTAAACAGGTATAATAGTATAAGTCCTGGGTAGCTACCTCCCTGTCTCGCTATCTCTCTCTCTCTCTCTCTGTTCTCAAGCTAATCTCCGTCTCGACCTCTCTATAGGGTCGCTTGTCTCCTTCTAAACTCTCTTTCCTAAAATCTCGTGTAGTAGGGTGTGTGTGTCACGTATCTTCCTCGTGGCAACAGAACTTTCTCACGAGAGGACTGCTGACAGCTAACTGAATCATCTTACTGGCCGCTGTCGTCAGCTTTCCCCCGTGTAAGCGTTTAGCGCTGCTCGCTTCTCGCAAACACAACACCTTCTCATCGTTTGACTTCCTGCTTCTATCTGTCTCTCTATCTATCTATTTATCTATCTATTTATTATGTAGTCCTATATCGGGTTTGATCCACCACGTGCTGCCCTCGTCAACTATATCGCCACCAGACTGCTCTCGTAACTGCTGAGCCACGCCTGATCTTGTCCTGCCTTGCTGCTTCGTCTTGCAGTTTTTGTCACCGCTATGCTCTCGTTTGAGAGCTACTTTATGCCACTTCTCTGACGGGCTCTATGTTTGCCCGTGTCCTCACCATGTTGTGAGGCAAATATCACAACAACAACAACAATGAAACGAGGTACACTTAAGAGACATAAAAGTTCTGCCTGGTATTCTGCTGCTCCCACTTAACACATAGAGAGAGATAGATAGAGAGAGAGAGAGAGAGAGAGAGAGAGAGAGAGAGAGAGAGGGTGTGTGCGGGGGAAATCCGTCACTTTCCTGTATTGTATCAGAGGGAATGATTGGGGGGAGAAGCATACGAAGCCTCTCCCAGCTTAGGAATATTAGGCAACAGAGGGAAGTAAAAAGTAGAAGAGATGAGGTGAAATATTGGGTGAAGTTTTTGTGTCTGGCTGTATAGTACTGTTACATAACTACACTTTCACACACACACACACACACACACACACACACACACACACACACACACACACACACACACACACACACACCTCAACCCCAGTGCCCTTTTATGCTCAGTGACCCGTACTTAGGCTATGGTGTCATGTGTTTACTTCTTTCCAGAGCTGAAAATATTGTCTGAGTATTAACCCTCTTATTCCCTGACATTTTATTATTCTAGCTATTTCCAGACGATTTTATTTAGTTAAGAGGGTCTGCTTGAAGTGGCAGGTCTTGATATAACCCTTAAGAAAGCCACGACATGGCATGACCCGCACAACAGCTGAGCAGAGAAAAAAATAATGATGCTCTGTTCTTGTCTAGCGGAAAAGCTTTGGGTGTTTCTCGGCTATACTTGGCTCTATGGGAAAAGAGAGAGAGAGAGAGAGAGAGAGAGAGAGAGAGAGAGAGAGAGAGAGAGAGAGAGAGAGAGAGTTCAATAGCTGGAAAGGAGACAATGCTTTGGTGTTCCTCAAAGCAGGGCAATTTTACAAGCCATACTGGGCAAGAGTTTTACTTATTAATACCAAATTTTAGCTGAAGTATTGTGTTCTCACTCGATTCGCCCACTTAAGAAAAGTATCCTATCCTTGTCAGAGAGAGAAAAGAGAGAGAGAGAGAGAGAGAGAGAGAGAGAGAGAGAGAGAGAGAGAGAGTACGAGGATGCAGACAGAAATAGGAACAAAACACATCCAGTCACTTAAACCTCAGACAGAGTACCAAGTGGAAGGGACTCAAGTTTTAGGCCACATTACAAAACACACACCAAAGCAATGTACAGGAAAAAGCACCACTGGGCCAGAAAAACAATATACGAAAAACAGTAGGGCCTTAAAAACAAAAGACAACAAGGAGGGCGGGAGATCAGGCTGTGTTGATTGTCTTGTTTGTCTCCTCTATCTGACAGAGCGTTGAACACTACGGGAGTCATTTCTGGTCATTGTCTTTTGTTTTCACCGTAACAGTGGGCCAAAACAGAAGAAAAAACAACAGAGGATTATAAACAGGAGGTAGGAAGGAGGGCGGGAGGGAGGGCTGTTATGTACTGCCTCTTCCATTCAACACAACACTAGCAGTTGGCCCTAATTATCTACGGGAGGATTCTCTCTCTCTCTCTCTCTCTCTCTCTCTCTCTCTCTCTCTCTCTCTCTCGTTTTTTGTCTGTACTGCATTAGAAGGACGCATCGTGCCGATTGTGTACCCAATTTTTTAACACGAGAGAGAGACAGAGAGAGAGAGAGAGAGAGAGAGAGAGAGAGAGAGAGAGAAAGTGTAAATTTTTCACTGTAGTACACATCTCAGACACTCCTAAATAAACACACACACAAACACACAAACTTATGTACACAGAACAGGCGAAACTTGGACTGTTACACCCGTAGACTTTCAGAGAGCATAATTTCTTATAAAGCGATTTCATAGGCGACCGAAAGTTAGGTTAGGTCACTTTGGGCAGGGTTTGGTCTGATTAGGTAATTTTTGGTCGGGTTGGCTTCAGTTCGACTAGATATAGACGGATTAGGTTAGATTGCTTTAGAATACGTCGGTTTTTATAGGTTTTGGGTTGGGTTTTATTTGGTTGGGTTAGGCTGGGTTAGGTTCGGTTGGATTAGGTCATTTTAGGCTTGACTGGGTTGGGTTAGGTCAGGTATGGTATGGTTAAGTGAGACTGGGTAGGATTAGGTAGGGTTAGATGCGGTTAGGCTGCGTCAGAATTGGTTAGGTTAGGTATGAGGAGGTTAGGGGAAATTGTGAGGTTAAATACAATTAGACTGGGTTAGGTGAGGTTAATTTAGATTAGGTTGGGTTAATTTAGGTTGGATTAGGTCATTCGAGGTTTGGCAGGGTTCAATTCGAGCAAATATTGATAATTTAGGTGAGACTGGGCTAAATTAAATCGGTTTAGATGTGATTAGGTTGATTTGGGTTGGTGAAGGTGAAATAGGTTAATTATGGGTAGGATTAGTGAGATTAGTACAGATTAGATATGGTTAAGAGGGATCCGTGCACCATAGCATTGTCCTTCTCTGGTCAACCTACATTTTCCTTTCACTTTTCTATACATATCTCAATTTCTTTTTTCGACTCATCTTTCCTTGTAGCCTCACTTCATCGTCTCGTTTCCGATTCCCATATTCCAGTCAAGTTTCATATCCTTTTCCTTTTCCCTTTACGTATTTTCATATTTTCATCATTTTTTTTTTTTACTCGTCTACGGATTATTTATATTAAACTTCAGTTCCTCACGGTAATTTCTTTCTCTTTCTCGTTCAGCCAGCCTTGTCGTCCCTCTGTTTTTATACTCACAGTTATACAAACGTTCCTGACTTTCTTCCCTCTCCCCCGAGAGGAGAATGGTGGACTGCTGGAGAAGCGCTACGTAAGCCTGTAATCCATCAGGAGCTGAGGAGGAGCGTGTCTCGTCCTCCGTCCCTCTAGTACACCTGGACGTGCGGATCCCTCCTCCTTGCCCCCTCCATCTGCTCCTGACGAAGTGGAGGAGCCTCTTCCACCTTCACCACCGCCTGCCGCCATCGCTCTCTCTTCTTCTCCCCCTCCACCTAAGGAGAAGAGGAAGAAA
>NW_027643822.1:222500-247500 GCF_032717465.1 Coenobita brevimanus | reverse complement strand
ATAGTGATGTTGAAATTCCTGAACCAACTAACTGGACCGAGATTATGGTGATTGTAATGATGATGAAGCAGTTGGGATAATAATGATGATGATGATGACGGTGATGGAACTTATGTAGTAACTCTTTAACAGGGTTGTGATGATTGCTGTGCTTGACGCTGTTGCTCCTGGCGATGACGATGATGATGATGATGATGACGACTACGACAACGATGATGATGGTGATGACGATGATGATGGTGACGGCGACGATCTTCATGTCTATGGCTGAGTCACCTCTTGTTTTTCGTTTCTCTTCAAATGTAGTTGGTGACTGTGTGTAGGGGAGAGAGAGAGAGAGAGAGAATGTGTGTGTGTGTGTGTGTGTGTGTGTGTGTGTGTGTGTGTGTGTGTGTGTGTGTGTGTGTGTGTGTGTCCGCGCATGCTTGTGTGTATTTGCGTGCGTGCGTGCGTGCGTGTGTACAGCATTTCCCTCACACTCGAACTATTTATATCATAAGAGTGCAAATGAGGTCAGGGATATTGCTCTTCTTGGCCATACAAATACTAAACATTTACACTATATTCTGAAAAAACATACTGGATTCCTAAGGTCACTCAATGGGTTTCAGAAATCATTGTTCACTGTCTCTTTATTTATCGCAAGGAAAGGGATGGATGTGTGTCCGAAATAGTAGCTCAGTTTTGGTCTTTCTCTGGACCGTGAATGATTTAAATGGAATAATTATCCTTATTTATATTGGTTTAGTTGTGAGGATGCAACACACGTTTTGTTTACGTTTTATCAGGGCACATCAAAGAGCGGCCATGTCCATCTGCTTCTCACTAATGATTTTCGAACGAGGTTCTACATTCCTCTAGATTTTAGGGACAGGGAAGCCGCACAGCACCACAACACGCCATACCATACCATACCACAAAACCCCACACCACAAAACCCCACACCACAAAACCCTACACCACAAAACCCCACACCACAAAACCCCACACCACAAAAGCCCACACCACACAGCCCCACACCACACCACCCAACACCACACAGCCCCAAACCACACCACCCAACACCACACCACCCAACACCACACCACCCCAAACTTTACCACACCAACCACCCTTCCACACCACACCACTCCAAGGGGATTAACCAAAGGGTCTTGAAGCTCCCTCATCTAGTAATTCTGAGCTTGTTTCCAGGTAACTCCACACACACACCTCAGGTCACGTCTTTCACAGAAGAGATAACAGGAGAGCGAGCGTAACTGAATGGCAAGCCAGAGATGGAGTGAGAAGAAGAGGTGCATAGAGAACAAGATGGAGAGATCATATGATGCAGATCTACCGAGCAAGGACGGAGCTGGCTAACAATCAATGGATCAGAGTGGAGAAAGGTGAGAGGGTCCTTATCATGCAGTGGTGTATCACAGGCTGATGGTGATGATATTGATGATGATGATGATGTTGATGCTGATGGTGGTGATGCTTTAACATCTCAACGTATGAGGTTACAGAATGCACAGTGAGGCTGCATAGTCAGGAAATGGAAGAATATGAGTGCATTTAAGTATTTATATAATATGATGAATAAGGATGGAAGATTAGAGGATGAAGTGACTGAAATGATACGTCAGGGAAGGAGGGTTGCTTGCTCTCTAAAAAGTAGTGATTAGGAAGAGGGAACTGAGGATGATAATGTTAAAAAAAAGTGCACTGCATGCTGTGATTCCCACTTTAAAGTATGGAAGTGAAGCTTGGATCTTGCTGGAAGGACACAAGTCAAGAGTGAGAGCGGTGGAAATGAGCTACTTGAGAGGAGCATGTGGAATTTCATAGAGAGACAGACAGATAAATGGGCAGATGAAGGAGCGTTGTGATGCTGATGTGGATGAGATTGAAAGCGCTAAGAGAAATACTTCGAGATGGTTTGGCCATGTGGAGAAGATGGCGAATAAGAAAATGACTAGAAGAGTGCACATGAGTTAGCTGGAAGGATAGAGGGGGAGGGGGAGACCGACGATGAGATGGAGGGAAAGAGTAGAAACATATGACTGGGATACTTGAGCTAAATGGTAGAGGACAGTACATCATGAAGGCGATTTGCTTGTGGTCACCCCTTACGGGATTAAGGCGTCTGGCTATAGATAAACAGATATAGATAGAAAGGTAGGTGATGATGATAATATGATGATGATGATGATGATGAGGAGGAGGAGGAGAATGGTTATGATAATGAGAATGACGATGTAAATAATGATGATGATGATGATGATGATGATGGTGGTGGTAATGAGGACGGCAACTACGATGATGATGATTACGATGATGATTATGATGATGATATTGATGATTTTTGTCGGCAGGTGGAAGGACGAAACAGCAGGAACTCTACCATCGGTCCAAGCATCCACGATTCCACATCCATCCATCCGTCCATCCATCCATCCATCCATCTCGCTTGATGTTAACCCTCTCGCACACGATAAGTTTCAGTAAGTTTTCTGGCTCACGATTTTATACGACCAAGCCGCCCGGCCAGAGAGCGCGCGCGCTGCAAATTTGAGCGAATGAAACACATTCTTGCCTTATTTTCGCCACCCAAAAATCCATGTATTCCCATGAAACCTTCCTCAAGGTAGGCATCGATGTTTGTTCTATCTGATAAACAGGACCAAAACACAGGAAAACACCAGCAAAAAAAGTTATTAGCCCTGGAAGCATGGTCGAGTAAACTGTTTTCACTTCCCAACATCGCCGTTTGAATGTTTTCCATCATACAGGAAAATGATCTCATAAGTTTTTATAGAGAATTTCATCAGCTTTCTAACGAAACAAATCCGGTTGAGTTATGATGTATACTTTTCGAGAAAATGGCCAAAAACTGAAAGCCATTTTCGGAAAAAATTCACTGACCTCTGATAGCTAAATTTTCCCAGACACCTTATGTTTTTATTATATAGTAATATGCCCAAATTCACTAGCTTTCCCCATCTCAAAGAAGAACCCCATACGCCTCATAGTTCTCGAGTAAATCGAAAGAAAGTACTAGGCACTCCGTCCGTGATTGACTTTCGTGATGCGCGCAAGGCGTACGCAATGTTCCCGCCTACTTAACAACGAATTCTTATCATAAATATTACATAGTTATGTATTGTACATACGTAGAATTTACTGCTCTTTATCATGGTTCAAACGTGAAATCGATACGTCCAATAGTTTTCAAGTAATTGGCCGACAAAGTGAGAGTATTACTACGAGCGTTAATCAATGGTTACAGCCGCGAAGAGACACTCATTTCCACCGCCTTTTCTCGCACAAAACGTAACATAATGCTTACATTTTGGTATTGATCATACGTAGAATTTAATGGTATAGATCATGGTTGTTACAGAAAATCGATAAGTCTAATAGTTTTCGAGTAATTGGCCGACAAAGTGAGGTTAGTACTCCGAGCGCTTGTCACTGATAAACGCGAGGGAAAAAAAAAAAACCTCGCCCTTTACCCCCCAAAACGCTACCAAAAGCTTACATTCTGGTATTGATTATACGTAGAATTTAGTGGTATTGATGATGGTTGTAACAGAAAATCGATAAGTCTAATAGTTTTCAAGTAACTGGCCGACAAAATGATGTTATTACTCCGAGCGCTTGTCACACAACAACCGCTAGGAACAAAAACATATCTCTCGCCTTTTACCCCCCAAAACGCTACCAAAGGCTTACATTCTGGTATTGATCTTACGTAGAATTTAGTGGTATTGATGATGGTTGTAACAGAAAATCGATGTCTAATAGTTTTCGAGTAACTGGCCGGCAAAATGATGTTATTACTCTGAGCACTTGTCACACAACAACCGCTAGGAACAAAAACATTTCTCTCGCCTTTTACCCCCCAAAACGCTACCAAAGGCTTACATTCTGGTATTGATCTTACGTAGAATTTAGTGATATTGATAATGGTTGTAACAGGAAATCGATAAGCCTAATAGTTTTCGAGTAATTGGCCGACAAAGTGAGGTTACTCTTCCGATCGCTACCAACTTTTACACACACAGTTTTTTCCTTGCACACCTGCCTGAAGACTATGCTACCAACTTTTTTTCCCCCTATCTGTACATACTGTTACATCTTCCATGGATGTTTTCCTATTGTTATAACCTACTACACATAAACATAACTCTTCTATAGTTACTGCTGTGGAGATTTACTTTCTTTCATATGTGTAATCTGTAGGAGAAAATGGTTATTTGTCTGAAAGTTGGAGAGGTAATGGTAATAGATTATTATATTTATATCAACAAAATTTGCAGAACTCACTTCCTCCAGGGGTGTTGATCCAGTTAGACCAGGGATTTGAAGATGAGGAGTTATGTAGTGTGTGTGTGAGTCAGCTTCTCCCTGAGAGTATGAGGCAACGCTATTTTTAGCACACACCACACTCGTTCACGGAAACTCGCAGCTTGTTTGACGTATATTTCATACAGTTCCATACGCATTTACACTATCAGAATCACAATAATTCCAGCCCTAAAACACCGGTAATTCTCCCCTCCCGACTTCAGGTTTGCCCCTTCACAACACTCTGTTTCATGCCGTACGTAACGCTTGCTGGCTCCATAATTTCACCAAGCCATCCACAGTATCTTTCACACAATATATATTTATGCCTTGGCTTCATTTATATACGTATTTCCACTCACGCCATATGGCCTACCGGGGGGGGGGGGCGGAGTGGCGAAACCCCGCTACACTGACCATGCATCTATTTAACTTTAGTATCAATTGCTTCTTCATAAGCTTTCCAGCTGTCTGAACAGATCTGCAGTAGCTTTTAACTTCTAGAATAACTCGGTTCTGGTGCTCAGTTTGGTACTTTTATTTTCATTTTATCAGCACTGGCGCGGCAAATTTTGAGAAAAGTCCCTCAAGTAACTCCTATTAGTTTTTTTTACTAGGTTTCTAATGATGTCCATAGATCTGTTGTGGTTTTAATAGTTTTCTAGACAACGCAGTCTTGGCGCATTTCTCTGCCACCCTATTATACCATGTCATATAGTGTTCTCGCTTGCTTGCTCTCTACGCTCGCTCGGTTGAACCATAAATCACTGAAGAAAAGGTGGTATAAAGCCCCCTAAGCCGCCGTAGTATTACACCCTCGGTATGCAGTTCGTTCCCTGTGGCCTTGTAACTTTGTGTACCCGAAGTGCTTACAAAATAACTTGAAATAATTTTCCTTTCGTAACTAGACTCGTTTCACTTTAACTTGGCCTGAGTTGTTGTTGTTCTTGTTACATCTTAGGCTCCTCTGGATGTGAACCCTGTGTTATATTGAAGGATTGTCTGTGTTGTGGTGGTGTGGTGCAGGAAGTGAGTGGGTGTGCTGTGGTGTGAGGGTGCCATTTGCAGTATGATTACAGGGTATTGTATGTGTGTTATATTTTGTGTTAGTATTGTAGCAGGGAAGGTTGGTGTACTCGTGTCTCTAGGTTCGGTAGTGTCTGAAGGGTGTATGGCTGGTGGTGGCACATGAAGGATGCTGTTTGGTAGAAAGTTTTGGCTGGCTGGGGTGTGTGTGTGTGTTTAAGTATGTGTTTGGTATAGAAAGTTTTGGCTGGCTGGGGTGTCTGTGTGTTTATGTATGTGTTTGGTATAGAAAGTTTTGGCTGGCTGGGGTGTCTGTGTGTTTATGTATGTGTTTGGTATAGAAAGTTTTGGCTGGCTGGGGTGTCTGTGTGTTTATGTTTTATGTATGTGTTTGGCAGAAAGTTTTGGCTGGCTGGGGTGTTTGTGAGTTTATGTATGTGTCTGGGAAGTGTAGAGTCGGGTGGAGGAGGGGATATGTTGCAAAGATACTCTGTGTAGTGTTGGGCGGTTGTTCGATTTTGTTTGTGGAGAGGATGATGCAACATAAGGTTACAAAGGTGGGACGGATCTTGAGCTGAAGTGATGAGCTGTGTGCCTCTCATATTCACTTGGTCTCTGACTGAAATTAGTTATGTTTCTTGGTGTAGGCTGTCAGTACTTGTGGTCTTTGTGTATTCTGCTATCAAGGTATTGTTTTCTGTTCTTTAAAGCTCCTTCGTGTTTGTGTTGGATATGATTACGGCTCAGCTTGTGCGGCAGTAATTCACGGTTGTTTTAATGTATTACTTATAAGTGGAGGATGGAGTTGGGATGTATATGAGAGAGGGTGTGAATTAGGGGGAGTGATGCATAATGACGGGGGACAGGGTGGCATAGAGGCGACTTGTTTGTGGCCACCTTTTACGGGATTAAGTCATCTGGCTATAGATAGATGGATAGACAGATAGCTTATAGTTTCCATACGGTTTGCCGAGTAGTAGCGATAGTTCTCACTAGAATATGATGGTAGTCACGAATGAGTGCCGTGGAAAGGATGTTGGGCTGTAGTATTGGCTGTTTCTGCTACTGATCTGCGTGACATTCTCATATGCTTTAAATGAAACTCTGTGTCAAGTTAAAGTGAAAGGCATGTATGTTTGTGTAGGAGGAACGAGAGACAAGGAGGTATTCTGTGGCCTGTTTTCTTTGTGCTTCCTACAAGACACAGTAATAGTTATGACGGGGCATTGATGGCAAGTTTGTGGGTCAGCACACACTTACGGCCTCTCATTATACAAGGTGGTCCATATATTACGCCACCCAGTTCTTGTGTGTTGCGGGCACGGCTCAGTGAACATTACCAGTGTCTACCCTGCATCATTATCTACTTCCCACAACCCTCTTCAGGCTTAGCTTTATAATATAGGCTTTAATTTAGGTCCATTGATTGCATGGTGGAGAATTCCCATAACTTTTTTATGCTTAGCTGTATATCATTGTATTGTATAATCTTTTATGTCCACTGATCACACGGCTGAGCAGTAATTTGGTGAAGCGATCAGAATGTCTTAGCTCATCACAAAAGCCGTCCCCACAACACACAAGACTGCAGAGCGCAATATACTGATCACCTATATTAAGTCAAAGCCACAGTTAAAAAGGTAATGAAACAAGACAGAAAATTTAAGTTTTCATTATTAATACTTCAGTACAAAATACATTAACAGAGACAGCAATATAAAATATGCATTCAAAAGTAGCATTTGTCCACAGAACATCCTGGACTTGCAAGGCAGATCACACCATCACCACCAGGCTTCTCTCGGCAGGTCAGGGCAGATCACCAGCAGCAGCAGCAAGTAATTTCACGGCTGGGGAAGACACGACACCCTGCCGCCGCCACCACCACCACACCACCAGGCATCTCAGAGTAGGGGAAGACACCACACCACCGTCAGGCTTCTCACAGCAGGGCAGACCAAACTTCAGCAGGGTATGACCAATGTGGCAAGGAAGCAGCGTCAAGGCAGCAGACTCCAGCATGACCTGTGGACCAGATGTGTATTAGTTCAAATCAGTGTTAGCTTTAGTTATTTAATCTTCTATCTATCTCTGTCTATTGCCAGACGCCTCTATCCCGTTTGGGGTGGCCACAAACAAATCGCCTCCAAGTCGCCCTGTCCCCCGCCATTTCACTGCCCTGCTCCCAACTCACACCCCCCTCTCTCATATACCTCTCCACCCCATCCCTCCATCTCATCCTCGGCCTCCCCTCCCTCTTCCCCCTCCACCTCACTCACATACATTCTCTTCGTCAGTCTTTCACCCTCCATCCTCTCCACATGGCCAAACCACCTCAGTGTGTTCTCCTAACGCTTCCTATCACATCCACATCCACACCACAACGCTCCTTTATATCCTCATTCGTCAGCCTGTCTCTCCATGTGACTCCACAGGCTCCTCTTAAATAACTCATTTCCACTGCTCTCACTCTTGACTTGTGTCCTTCCAACAACGTCCAAGCTTCACTTGCATTCGTTAGAGTTGGTATCACAATACTGTCATGTAGTAACTTTTTCACTTCCATGCTCACTTCCCTGTCTCTTATCACTGCTTTCAAAGAACCAGCAACCTTTCTTCCCTGCTGTACCCTTTCAAGCACTTCACCCTCCAAACCTCCATCCTTACTCATTACGCTACCCAAGTACTTAAACGTACTCACATTTTCCAATTCCTCACAATCCAACCTCGCTGTACATTCACTAACTTCACCTCTCTCAAAGACCATCACTTTACTCTTCCCTACCTTCACCTTCAGATTCCGTTTCTTACACACTCTCCCAAACTCATCCACCAAGCCTTGCAGCTCCCCTTCGTCTTCACTCAACAACACAGTATCATCTGCAAACAACAGTACAGGGAGTTTCCAAACACTATCCTCTCTCACCAGGGCCACTCCAACATCCACTACCCTACCTTGTACCTCTTTTATTACCCCATCCATGTACAGATTGAATAACCACGGAGACATGACACATCTCTGTTTCAACCCAACTTTCAAAGAGAAAAATTCACTTAGTTCGCCATCCACACGCACTGCAGCCTTCGCACCATCGTACATACGCTTCACAGCATTCAACAACATCCCATCTACTCCATATATTCTTAACACTGCCCACAATCCTTGTCTATCCACCCTGTCATATGCTTTCTCCAAATCCATGAAAGCCGCATACAACTTCTTTCCCTTCTCTAGAAACTTTTCCACTAAAGATCTAAGAATGAATATCTGATCTACACAACCTCTTCCCTTCCTAAAGCCTCCCTGTTCTTCTCCAACTAATTTCTCTGTTCTTTCTCTAACTCTGTCAATAAGTATCCTACCATACACTTTTCCTATTATACTAAGAAGACAGATGCCCCTATGATTACCACACACTTCTTTTTCTCCTTTTCCTTTGTACAAGGGAATAATTATATCTGACTTCCAATCCTCCGGGACTCTACCTTCCTCCCAGGCCAATCTGCACATCTTCCACATCCATTCTACTACTATCTCTCCCCATGCTTCAGCATTTCACCACACACTCCATCAATTCCTGGGGCTTTCCCCGATTTAACTTTCTTCATTGCTTCCACAACTTCTATCCTACTGATTTCTTCCTGTCTTCTCACCTCCCTCCTTCTCCCAGCCATTCCCCAGCCACTTATACTGCATTACTTCCATCCTCTACGTTCAACAATTCCTCAAAGTGTTCTCTCCATCTGCTCACTTTTTCTCCTTCTCCACTAGTAATCTTCCATTTTATCTTTCACTCCCCTGCTAACTTCACTTCCACCCTGTCTTACTCTTTTCACCTCTCTCCAGAACATTTTCTTACAGTCCCTCCACTTTACACTCAAATTCCTTCCAAATTCCTCATCCACTCTCTTCTTACTCTCTCTTACTAATCTTTTCACCTCTCTCTTCCTTTCTACATATAACTCCCTCTTCCGCCTCTCAACTTCTTCCACGCCCCTATTCCTCATCCATTCATTGTATGCTTTCTTCCCAGATGACGATGTAGGGAATTGTAGCTTTGGCCAGGCAACTGAGCTGGTAGGATGTGCTGTGGGTAACCCAGGGATTCAGGTTCAGACAGGCCCAAAATGGGCACAAAACAGGAGGGTTTGGCTCTTCTGTCAGTGTTCAGGTTTGGAATTTTCATCATTTTGTTCCCTCTCCAAATAATTGCAGCCAAACCTAGATCTAGGTATAGCATGGTTAAGGATAGCATAAAATTTTTGAGTGCTAGTGATATCCATGCTGCTAGATCTTTGGCAACTTCCCTATGCAGTCCCCTATCCCTGAGGTCACACTCTTTGACCTCATCCCAGCTCTTCTTTGGTCTGCCTCTCGCAACCCTACCCCCAACGTTTACACATCCCTTTCTGCGCCCAGTTGTCAGCTCCTATCCTTTCCACGTGTCCAGACAATCTCAGTCAGCACCTTCTCATCACAACAACACACTCCAGTCCCATCCTTGCTCTCAACTCTTCCGTCATAAACCTAGCCCCCCAAGGCCTCGCGTTCAAGGACGCACTGCACATCCACCCACTCATTGTCATTTCTGTATGTTTAAGCCTGCAAATATCCTCTTCCTTTGCTGCCCAAGTGTCACTACCATACAGTATTGCACTCCTGGCACATGACACATACAGAGGTCCTTAGCACAGAGGGAAAGCTCTCTCAGTGTCAGGAGAGGCAACAGCTCACTGAATTTCTTCCAACAACTCCTCACTCTAGCCACAGAGCTAGCTTCAGCCCCACCTCCAGCACATAACATGTCTTCCAAATAACAAAACTCTTCCACATACTCGAGAGACTCACCAACAAGGTCAGTCCTTCCATGCCTGACAATCTTCACCTGCTCTACCCGACACACGGCACACATGAAATCAGCATTATCTTGCAGTCTACCTCTAGTACCACTGCATATCTTATGCACTCACTTATCACAGACTGCACAAGATGGAATTACTTTCCACGCCCTTGTGGCAGATCTCACATGGCCACTCTCCCTCTTCTTTGACAGTACTGCCACCAGCCCTATACACCATCACTTTAGTAATATCTGCATTTACTTTGAGCCCTTGTGTTTCATACCATCTCTGCACTTCCCAAATCTTTCCGCTGCCTTCCTTTCATTCTCTGTAATCAACACCAGATCATTAGCATACATCATCTCCCATGGGAGTCCATTTCTGAAGTCACATGAGAGGGTTTCAAGTACCATGATAAACAACAAGGGGCTCAAAATTGACCTCTGGTGCACGCCAGCATTCTTGGAAAACTTGTCACTCAAATTTCCATTCACACTTACCTGGGTGTGAGCACCCACATAAATGGCCATAACCACCCTAACCAGCCACTCCTTGATCCCAAGCTTTCTCATTGCCCACTTCATCACCTCTCTAGGGTCTGTGTCAAAGGTCTTCTCCAGATCAACAAAAACAAAGTACAATTCCCTTTTCTTTCCTATATATTTTTTCCTAAAACTGTCGAACAATGAATATGGCATCTGTGGTCCCTTTGCCTGACATAAACGCAAACTGTATCTCATCAATATTCACATTTTCTCTTAACATACCTTCTAAAATTAGGAGAGAGGTTTCATAAGTTGATTGGAAGTCAGGAGACAGCAGGAATATACCATTACTGTTGAGAGGGATGAATTTGTGTGTAGGCTATGATATAGGAAGCATATCTCAGAATATGGATGTACAAGGTTAATCATATCTTGTATAGTACTTACACTTTCAGATTTGATAGCTTTTCCTTTTGTAATCTTTACTGAATGATGCAATCAGTTCATGATTACACATTATATAATCTCAGACTTCATCTGTGTCATTGTAGTTGGCTCACCTTGACAAATTTTAGTCCTTCTGCTGCTTAGTTCCTGTATCTAAGTGGCAGAATAAGACAGTATTATGGTTTTGCATCCTCCCCATAGATCTTCATTGTGATTTGCATGATAATCTAGTCTTTATCTCTAGAAACAGCTCAGCATTCAAGGTGGAGAGATGCCAGGTTTTTGTCAGTTTAGGGTGGACATGTAGTCTATATGGTTTGTCTTTATTGTTTTATGTATTCATTATTATTATTATTATTATTATTATTATTATTATTTTACTGTGGATCAAATTTAGCGATTCATCTCTTCCGTTTATAAATCGGTACAACAGATAGGCTTTCATTCTCAGAGTATGACCACTGAGTACTGTACTGTCTTCCTGTGCAGTGTATATTTTGTCATTTGTACTCTCATTATAAGTTTCATTAAAGAATTTGTATCATATGTTTAGTTTCTGTGTCACTCAGTGTGTTAAGTTTATGTAATATATGGTTAATCGTTTAAGTCCTGCCGTTGGAAAGCAGACAAAGTTGCAGTTTTTACTTTCTCCCTTTATATAAGTAGCAACTGCTCTATATTCTTTCCATAGCACTTGTTCATGATTAGCATTAAACTGCAGGCTTAGGTATTCCAAGTAGCTCAGGAAATTTCGAAATATCTCCTCCTAAAGCGACATTAATAGGTACATGACAATTTAGTTTAGTCTGTGCATGATAGTTCAATTTCCCATTTTTTGTAACATGTAAAGAAATAAAATACAGTAGAAGTTTTAGCCGCTATCCTTGTGGGGCCGCGGTAGCATGGTCAGCATGGTGCTGGCTTGCTAATCAGGAAGACCCGGGTTCAAGTCCCGGTGTGATAGAGGTTTCTTTAAAATGTGGCTGAGGGAAGTTTGCGTAGCAGGCTTTCCTTAAAACCACAAGACCCCATACTTACACTTCAGCTCACACACACACACCAAGACACTTACACGCACTACTACATACATACACACATCAAGACACGTACACAGCCACCTTCACACAGTACACACACACAAGACACGTACACAGCCACCTTCACACAGTAGACACACCACACGTACACAGCCACCTCCACACAGTAGACACACACACACACACAAGACACGTACACAGCCACCTCCACACAGTAGACACACACACACACACACACACAGAGGGTGGGACAGACACACCACAGGCAGACAGAGATGGGTATATACAAAACACAGGGAGTGAGAGAGGAGGGGGTTTTATTAAAAAGTCCAATTTTGGTATACCTCCTGTGGCAAAATTGATATAGCCCCCCCTTTAATATTTTTTGGATATTTTCATTTAGTGCCCCCCAGGCCCCAGACCCACTCGGCTGAACCAAATTGTCTGGCGTCAGCTGGAACATGATGCTAGAGTTATGTCGGTCGTGAGGGGGTTAATGGTGACAGTGTAGTAACTGTCAGGCTCCTATGACTCACTCAGCCGAACAAAATCGTCTGTCAGCTGGAATGGGGTACTAGAGTTGTCCCAAGCACCAGAGGGTTACCAGAGGGTTAAGATTCTTAACCCTCTGGTGCTTGGGACAACTCTAGTACCCCATTTCAGCTGACTCAGACGATTTTATTCGACTGAGTGAGTCATAGGAGCCTGACAGTGTCAATACCGTCACCATTAACCCCCTCACGACCGACATAACTCTAGCATCATGTTCCAGCTGACGCCAGACAATTTGGTTCAGCCGAGACAGGATCCTAGGATCCTGAGAGACACTATAACAGCGGTTCCCAACCTGGGAGCCATGGCCCCCAAGGGGGCCATGGGACATTGACTGGGGGGCCATGGGCCTTATTGGTAATATACAGTAAGATATTATAAGTTATTTGGTCTGGGTAAAACCTGACAGAAATCAAGTATGAAATATACCTTACTGTGCTAGTTTAGCCTTAAGTATATTGGGGTAATTACCGTTTTCTGCACAATATCAAATATTAAAAATATATAAATATACGATCTGAGTTATATAGGGGCCATGGAGCTTCTCATAATTTTCTCGGGGGGCCACAGGACCAAAAAGGTTGGGAACCACTGCACTATAACATCACAAACAAAATACAAAATGCCTTCCCTCCATCCTGAACGTACTATAATTCATTTACATTAAGTAAGCTCGTATTTTCGTATTTTTGCAGCTTATTTCATGTATCTTAGTTAAAAGAAAAAATACTACGAGCCGGTGAATAAAACCAACACTTGTAGACGAAGAATATAATTACCAAACAGTTTCGGTGGACACTGCCACCATCTTCAGTGGTCAAGATAGTGAGAGGGAGTGACATACTGACACTACAAGGGTTCCTTTTTATGCGTGTGTGTGGAAGGGTGGGGTAAAGGTGAGGTGGGGTGGGGTAGATTGTAAGCGGGGATTAACCCAAGGGGGATTTTGGGGGGACATTACCGGACAGGTCAGGTGTAATTCCTATCTGACCTTACCTGTGTCGTAGCAGGAAGGGACATGTCTCTTCCTGCTACGACACAGGTAAGGTCAGATAGGAATTACACCTGACCTGTCCGGTAATGTCCCCCCCAAAATCCCCCTTGGGTTAATCCCCGCTTACAATCTACCCCACCCCACCTCACCTTTACCCCACCCTTTCACACACACACAGGCATAAAAAGGAACCCTTGTATAATCAGTATGTCACTCCCTCTCACTATCTTGACCACTGAAGGTGGTGGCAGTGTCCACCGAAACTGTTTGGTAATTATATTCTTCGTCTACAAGTGTGGGCTTTATTCACCGTCTTTGATTATCACGCAAGAGTGATTCATCCAGCCAATACTACGAGCTCTGTATCTTTTCATAGCCCTTCTTCGTGATTAGCATCGTATTCTAGTTATTTATAGTTACAACTGAGCATTCAAGTTGGAGGGATCACAACTTTAAGCAATTACAGTAAACAAACAAACAAAAAGCAAGTGTCGTCCTCTTGACCTCTCGTCTTCGCAGGAATGCAGCGGTGGCGCCATCTTGTGCGTGGAATGTGTGAAGTGCAGGCTCTTGAGTGGAAGGAGCACAGAGCCACGGGAGACTTAATAATATTCGCTAGTCAGCCAGTCTAGAAGCCTGGGACATTTGCCTGAAATAATAATAATAATAATAATAATAATAATAGAAATAACAACAAAACCAGTCATATACATAATTCAATATCTTAGTCACTCGATCTGTCCATTCTGTCCCTTCAGTAAGAGGACGCATTTCTGTAAGCTATTTTTTCTAACATGGGAGGTTCGATACGTTTGATTAAGCCTATCCATAAGACTCCTAAAGCTGAGTAAATGCCTCTGAAAGTTGCAAAATATAAAATATAAAACGTCTATATGATATAAAAACCTTTGTTCACCTCCGGGAGTCGATCTGTGGCGCCTAGACCAAGTGCTGACGTCATGTTTACACTTTGCTACCTTTAGACGATTTCCTGGAGCTTAAAGAAACCCTCTCGGGATGATGGGACAGACACAATAACCCCTTCAGACAGAGAATGACTTAGTTACTTTGTTCTAGGTAACCGGACGATTTTATTCAGCTTAGGAGATCCCCTCGTAGTGAAGGGGTTGATGGTGACTGTATCTAACCCCTCCAGTACGAAATTTCTCTCCAGAGTTGAAGAAAATCGTCTGGAGGAAGAAAGATGAAAATGGAAAAAAGTGTTAATGTGGACAATGAGTTAGATAAGACTGGTTTGGTTAAGGTAGGGTAGGGATGGGACGGTTGTGGCAGGGTGGGGTAGCGTTGGGTCGGTTATGGCCGGGTGGGGTAAGGTTGGGTTAGTTTTGGCAGGACGGTGTAGGATTGGGCCGGTTTTGGCAGGGTGGGGTAGGACTGGGTCGGTTTTGGCAGGGTGGGGTAGGATTGGGTCAGTTTTGGCAGGGTGGGGAAGGGTTGGTCGGGTTTGGCAGGGTGGAGTAGGACAGGGTTGGTTTTGGCAGGGTGGGGTAGGATCGGGTCGGTTTTAACAGAGTGAGGTTAGATTGGGCTGATTATGCCGAGGTAGGGTAGGGATGGGTCGGTTATGGCAGGGTTGAATAGAGGTGGGTCGATTCGGGCAGGCGAGGGTAAGCATGGGTAGGTTATGGTTGCGTTGGGGAGGGTAAGATAGGTTATGGCAGGGTAAGATAGGGCTGGGTGGTGGTGGACTGGGTAGGGTAGGGCTGGGTAGGGTAGTGTAGGGCTGGGTAGGGTAGGGTAGCCTGAATCAGGGTAGTGTAGGGTACAGAAGAGAGGTGGGTATAACTGCCGTTTAGTTCCGTCATATCCAACGCCTATTTCACTCAGTTATACTACACTGTCTCATCAAATTTGGGGCGATCTTCTCTACGATTTTTGTTCTTCCCCGCTTAGTTCAGTCCTTTAGTTCATTCATGACCCTTGGCTTTCCTTTTTTTTTTTTTTTTTTTTTTTTCTTATGAGGTGGAGCGCAGGGGCACGAGGCTAGACCACCATTAGTCCAGAATATTAAAGGGTAGGCCACCAAGCTACGCCCTGGTAACGTCTACATGTTAAAACATCTGTCCACCTCTGGGACTTGAACCGCGGAGCGCTGGACGCAGAGCTCTTGGTTTGCGGATGTCACTTTTACTCTTTGCTAGCTTCTGACGATATCCTACAGCTTCAGAAAACCCTCTTAGGATGACGGGACAGAATCATTTAATCTTTCAAGCCGAGAACAACTTATTTACATTGTCCTAGCTGACCGCATGATTTTATTCAGCTTAGGAGATCCCCTGATAGAGATGGGGTTGATGATGGCAGTATTTAACCCTTCCAGTTCGAAATTTCTCTCTACTGTAGAGGTGAAGAAAATCATCCGAAGGTAGAGAGAAGAAAACAGGAAAAGTAATGTAGTGGTGAAAGGGCTGTACAGGGGAGGGTAGGTTAAAGTAGGGTAGAGTTGGGTCGGCAATGGCAGGGTAGGGTAGGGTAGGCTGAGGTAGGCTAGTGTAGGGTTGAGAAGAGTAGGGTAGGGTAAATTGAACTGAATAAGTATATACAATAAAATCTGGCGATACAACAACCAGGGTCATATGCCGCCGGACGACAACGAGAATAAAAGCACTCGAAAAGATGAAATACACACACACACACACACACACACACACACACACACACACACAAAATACAATTCATAATTAAAACAAGAAAAACATTAAAACACTAAGAACACTAAAACCACTGTATACTAAATTTTACACGGTAGTGCAGCTGCCTACACCAAACAAAGGTTTCCCCCTCCACCACAACAAGCATCCTCTCCAAGTACCAACAGAAGACTACTATCCCTCTCCTGCCCGGTGCTCAGAGAGGTAACGATGGCGCAATTCCCCAACAGTGGACACCATCAGCAAAAGCCGAAGAGTCAGGGGGACGAAGCATTCCACACAGAAAGTAGGGGGAGAGTCCTCCATTAAAAATCAATGAGAGAACCAGGAATGGCCCATTCGGAGCCAGCATAAAGCCGTCTCCCACCTGCATTCAGACCTCGGCAAATGAAGGGCCCGTTTACCCACAAATATCACACATTTTGTTGGCCCCCACCGCATCCCACCTACTCTGCCAGTGGGAGCAAACAGTGAGTGGTTAGATGAATATCACTGAGCGAGGCAGGGGAGAGGTGAGGATGGGCGAGAGGCAGCAGCCTTTGCCAGAGCGTCAGCATGCTCATTGCCCACAATGGTACAAAACCACAAAGCAGTTCCTAGCAAGCACAGCCATTCTAAAACACTGTAGACAACAAAAGAGGATTGGACGGGAAAACACAAAATGGAGATCGGCAGAGTCGCTAAAAACTGTATAACAAACAGGAGGGAAGCTAAATATCAATTTGACTGCGAGTAAAATAGCAGTAAGTTCTGCGATAAAAGTAGATACGATGGGGGGAAGACTCCTACCACGAATGAAATCGGGAAATATAACACCCAAGCCTGTCCCCTCACAGGATTTCAATCCATCAGTACATAGGAGAATCGAGACACTGTGAGAGGAAGCATGTTCTAAAAAAATAGCAAAGAGCCGCCTGTGAGGAAACAAAGGCCCCTCTCTCAGGAAAGTAAACACACGGTTGCACCCCTGAAAGGAGCCAGGGAGCCATCCTTGGTACACGCACAGGACAAACAAGAAAGGTTGGAACATCCACATCCCCCATGGCAGCCTTCACCCTGTACCCAAACGGATGTGGATAGCGAGGATACGGCGAGGCAGACACTCCCTCCGAAACAGAGCCAACAAAATCTTCCTGAACTTTAGCAAAGACGGTGACACTAAGGACACTAGTTTGAGGCACTCCCTCCTCTTGAGGATATGAGGGAAACAAGGTGGCACCAATACGGAAAAATTCCATAATCAGTAAAGGCAACCTACCACGCAAACCAAGATGGTGACCTGCAATACCTGGCTTGTGAAACGGTAGGCCAACAGCCCCCCGCCAAGAAGCAGGAGTGGACGAATCTCTCCAAATTCTATTTATAAGACTCAGGAGGAAGGACACTGCTTCATCATCCAGGTACCTCAGCACTGCATGGGGAATATTATCGACTCCGGAGAAGTGTCATGACAGGGAAAGGGTAGACCAAAGTTTACAACAAGACAAAGGGATGTTGTAAGTCTCTCCGCCCCCAGAACGGATGTCCAGCACCTTAATCTCCTCCACCTCCCTAAGCCTGGCAAAAACCGAAGAACGAGTATCCCTACAGGAGACCTCAGCGGTAGGATAGGGTAGGGAACGCTAGGGCAGGGTAGGCTGGGGTAGGGTAGTGTAGGGCAGAGAAAAGTAGGTTAGGATGGGTTGGTTTAGGCTAAAGTAGGACGGAATAGGAGAGGGGTAAAATGTGCCTAGTCCAGGAACGAAAAATATATCAGTTATCCATGTAACTAGCGTTTTCTATTTCGGTAGATTATTTTCTTGTCTGCCTAAAGTATCGTGATGTACGAACAATGAGATTAGAGATTGAAACTGTAAGATGCGAATTAGTTACAAAGACGGTATTTTGTTTTGGCTAACGTTACATCGATACGTTCAGCTAAGAGCAACTCGGCAGAACTGAACAGTATATGACGTGCTAGATGAACGCTGTGACCGGAAAATAAATATATATGTATATATACTTCAGCATACAGTAAGCGATTTTATGTTAACTGAAGAGAAGCCACCACAGCTAATGGGTTAAGTTTACACACACACACACACACACACACACACACACACACACACACACACGTTGCTAAAAGTTTCACTGACGAAGTGGGTGGTTACTGTCCCCCTCGAGCAAGGGGACTGGTGTGTGCGTGTGTGGTCACAGCCTTGCCCTTAGATCGGACTATATGAGCTCTCAGCTCCCTTCCGGGGAGGGGGGTAAAAGCTGACGATCACGACCATCAAGTGATCCTGACCGACCCGGTGAATTACACACACACACACACACACCATTACTTGCAACTGGCTGGCCTATCATACAGCCATATCCTATATTCATGAAGTACAACACATCTTACATTTACTGTATGTAGTATGTAAAAAAAAAAAAAAAAAAAAAAAAAAGATGGTTATATAATACAGAACTGGGAAATATGATGATGATGATGATGATGATGATGATGATGATGATGATGTGAGGGGAGTAAACAGGGTGAGATGAGGAGAATGAGAGAGATGGATGGACATAACAGTGAATGTATTATGTATATTAACCTGACAAATGCCGAAGTAAGCTGGTAAGGGTGAGGTAATATGGAGCCTGACCCTACCGTGACACCATATAATTATTGATTTATCCACCGATAGATCTATCTATCTATCTATAGCCCGACGCCCTAATCCCGCAAAGAGTGGCCGCAGACAAAACGTCTCCAAGTCGCTCTGTCACCCACCATTTGACTACCCTCCCCCCAACTCACCCCCCCTCATATACCTCTCAACTCCATCCCTCCACCTCATCCTCGGTCTACCCCTCCCTCTCCCTCCCTCCACTTCACCTACATACACCCTCTTCATTCTGTCCTTGACCTCCGCGGCAGGCAGACGTGCTTCCCAGAGCGCTTCATCACACAGTAATTTAACAACTGAGTTGAAACTGATCGGATGCACTACAAAACCAACGTGCCCTGAAATGGCTAGTGCCATGGCCATGAACGAGGGAAGGAGGCCCCCTTGGGTGACAACGAGGAAGAAATAGATATGGATACCGGGTTTACGGAGGTCATCAGTACAAGAGAGAAGAGAAAGAGGAAGATACGCGGCAGCGAGAGGGAAGCGAGTGATGAAGAAGAGGACAGAGACAACAAAAAGGTAAAGAATAAGTCGTGTGGGGTAGATGGAGGTGTTACTATACCATGTGATACGGGGAAGGCAGCTGGAGTGCAGCCGACTACACCACGTGGGTCAGGAGCAATGCCTAGCCAGGACCGTGACGAGGCCACCCCAAGGAATAGAGTGAGGCTTCTCTTCCCCACCAACACTGACCTAAATTATCACCAAAAACTACTCTGGACGGTGAAGCTTGGACTTGCATATCGACGGTTCGAGGTCCTGTTTAAGGAAGGTAGGCAGAGACCTTACGTCACAGTAGGAAGTCAGGAGGCAGTGGAGATGCTGACCACGACTGGTTTTGAGGATGTGACACTGCAGGTTCCGGAGGAGAGGGAGAGATGCACCAAGGTTATCGTGTTTAGATATCCCATAATACGATTGCGTGAGCAATAGATCATCTAAAGTAATAATGAAACTTTATCTGTGTGATGTCACGAGGGGTGGTGGACGGAGCTTACCACCCGACGTGTGCAAGAGTCTACCTGTTGGAGTTATTTTACCATGGGAAAGACAGAACAGGAAGACAGAAGAACAGACACAGAAAAAGAATGATACAGCAGACCCTCTCTACACCAGATCAATGGATGGGGGAAGCCCGATCCGATAAAGCCGATAATCTGGTAAGTCCAATGGATCCCCCACAAGTTGCATTTCAAGCACATAATGGAAAATCTATCTATCTATCTATTGCCAGACCCCTCAATCCCGTACTGGGTGGCCACAAACAAATCGCCTCCACGTCGCCCTGTCTCCCGCCATTTCACTGCCCTGCTCCCAACTCACACCCCCCTCTCTCATATATCTCTCCACCCCATCCTTCCATCTTACCCTCGGCCTCCCCCTCCCTCTCCCCCCCTCCACCTCACTCACATACACTCTCCTCGTCAGTCTCTCACCCTCCATCTGATTTCCTTATGGTAAGTAAAATAATGTGATAGAAAATATTAGGGTAATAAACAGAGGTGGCTTGGCCTTGTGGAGAAGATGGAGACTGAGACACTAGCTAGGACAGTGTGTGTGAGTGAGGTGGAGGAGGGCAGAGGGAGGGGCAGACCAAGGATGAGATGCAGGGATGGAGTGGAGAGTTATATGAGAGACTGGGGTGTACGCTGGGGGAAGGGCAGTGAAATGGCAGGGAACAGGGCAATATGGAGACAGTTTATTTGTTGGCACCCCTTGCGGGATTAAGGTATCTGGCAACAGATAGATGGAAAAAATAATGTCTTATTTGTCTGGCTGTAGATAGGTAGATAGACAGAATAAAATACTGGGCCTTACTTGTAACAAAGGCTTTTTGTATCCTGGCTCCCTCTCTGCACCATCTTCACCTTGTTCTTCAGTTTACTCACCAGACTGCCGCCTTCTTGCATCACCTTAGCCACATCTTTCGTCTCTTTGGTTATCTTTCAGACTTTCTCTTCTGCTTCCTTCATCCTGCAAAATCAATTTTCATAATCAGTACAACATTGTCATTTACAGTTGTATTCTTGGTGGATTTGGATATTTCTCAACACCACTTTTTGAGCCATTTATTGTGCACATCTCATCTCAGTGTGCTTTTGTATATTACTGATGCCAACACTGTTACTATACAAGCACCATAAATAACAGTACACAATGTTGACGTGTAATATACAAAAAGGGTTGTTATGAGGGAGGGTTGTATATGAGAGAGGGGGTTGTGAGCTGGGGACAGGACAGTGAAATGGCAGGGGACAGGGCGATATGGAGGCGATTTGTTTGTGGCCACCCCTTATGGGATTAAGGCGTCTGGCAATAGATAGATAGATGGACAGATAGGCTGTTAAGGAAGAGCTGCTATCAAGCCTTCCTGTGCCCCCTACACCATTTAACCCTTTGACCAGACCTGAGCCACTGCAGTTTTTATTCATGCTAACACCAAAGCATTTTATAAAACTAAAACAATTACTAGCAGTCACAGGCTTACAAAAACTAATTCAAAGTAACTTTCTCTGCAAATGGTCCATCTAAAAGTTATATTTAGGCAAACACTACATGATTTTACTCAGGCTCACACTAGTGCATAATAGATGCTGACATACACTACATCAAGTAATACAGCATCAGTACAGGTACCTCAGGTTAAAAAAAAAAACCAGCATACATTCAAAAGTGGTATTTCCCTCCTCAGTTAGCTCAAGTGCTATTAAAAGTGTGACACTCTGCCTCTCACATCCCTACCCCCGACGTTCACACTTCACACTTTCCGCACCCAACTGTCATCCTCCATCCTCTCCACATGCCCAAACCATCTCAATCTACCCCTCATCATCACAACACCAATACACTCCAGTCCCAACCTTCCTCTCAACTCTTCAATCATAAACCAGCCCCCCAGGCCTCACACCCAAGGACACACTACACATGCTTTTAATCACTGTCATTTCTGTATATTTGAGCCTACAGATCTCGTCTTCCTTTACTGCCCAGGTCTCACTACCATACAGCATTACACTGCTAACACATGCTGCATACAAAGGTCCCCTTGCATGGAGGGAGAGCCCTCTCAATGTCAGGGGAGGCAACAGCTCCCTGAACTTCTTCCAACCACTCCTCACTCTGGCCACAGACCTAGCTCCAGTCCCACCTCCAGCGCATAACATGTCTCCCAAATAAGACAACTCTTCCTTATACCCAAGAGGAGGAGGAGGAGGAGGAGGAAAAGGAAGAAGGAAATGATGAAAAGAAGGATTGAGGATGAGGAGGAAAAGAGAAAGAGGGAGAAGAGCGCGAAGGAGGAGGAAGAAGTGGAGAATGATAAAGAGAAAGAGGAATGGAGAGGAAGACAAGGAAAGGAGAAAGAGGAGGAGAAAAGGGAGGAAAAAAGACGGAAGAGGAGGAGGAGGAGGAGAGAACAGGAGAGGAAAGAAGGGGAGAAGGAGGAGGAGGAGGAGGAGAAGGAGGAGGAGGAGGAGAGGAAATGAGTGTAATAAGGCCGAGCTACACTGCTTAATACATGATAGGCCTACAGTCTTCCCCATACTTTTCAGCATTATAAAAACAATAAGAACAAGGATGACGAGGTTAATACAAAATAAAATGAAGAATAAAGAACAGTTATTAACACTACACCAATATATCTAACTGTCTATAGCATGACGACTCCATCCCGTAAGAACAAACATACCGCCTCCTTATCGCCCTGTCCCCCGCCATTCCACTGCCCTCCCCCACAGCACACCCCATACACGTAGCCACTGGGGGGGCAGGGGGGCACTTTGCCCCCCCTGGGAATATTTGGGGGAAATGCTGAAAGGGATTTTTGGCATAGTTCTTGTATGACAATACAGTTTTCCTAATTTTACCACCTGTATATTAAACAATATTATCTATTTCCAAAAATTTTATGTGGAAGCAATAATTTCCTTTGAAATTGAAAGCTAAATATAATAAAACCCTTGGGGAAAAAATGACCATTTATAAGTTAACAATTTCCCCTGACACCGTAGATTATGTGGTTAATATTAGAGCTGTAATGATGTATTGCACATGAAGCCTGATGAGGTGTAAAAATGGCCTTCCTCTCACCCTGCAGCCATATCCTCTCACCCTGCAGCCATATCCTCTCACCCTGCAGCCATATCCTCTCACCCTGCAGCCATATCCTCTCACCCTGTAGCCAGTTGCAGACAAAACTGCACAATTATTGCACACAACTGAAACAAACAGAATTTTCGAAGACTGCATGAAGCCATTTTGATCACCTCAGACTACTGTACATTATACACGGTAAGGTGTGCCAGGGGCCTCGTTTGAGTGGGGGACAGGGGGACTTGCTTCCCCCCACCCCCACTTTTGGGAGCCTGGGGGACAGAGTATCTTTGTCCCCCCCCACTTTTCTAGGTGAGAATTTTCAAGATGAATAGCTTTACGCCGTTTTTTTTTCTTTAATGGAAAAATCCTTTCAGTGCAGCACAGTACAGTTCAGGTGATATGAAAATCATTCCCTGCTGAGAGGGGCAGGTGGCGTGGTCACCTGAGTCAAGGATTAAGACAGTTTAATCCCAGCAGATGTATTTTTACTTAGGTCAGTCTTGACGTATGCACCACCCCTGATGCCTGAGTCAGTGAGAATCAAACTAAAGGAATAAGTAGTGGAAAACAGAATTTCTACTGCCTACCACCACAACAGTAGTGCAAAACAGAATACCAGACTGGGGGTGGCTGCAGCAGCGGGTTTGAATTTATGCATATGTGCTAAGTGGAGAGAGAGAGAGAGAGAGAGAGAGAGAGAGAACCGCAAAGGAAAATAGAAAAAAACGATACGAATGTGGGAAAGTGTGTGTGTTCGGGACACTCACGCCAGATCTCGAGTTTTCATTGGCCCATCCATTCCGCTATTTTTCTTCCAGCAGCCAATCAAAATACAGGGTTTATTTCCGAATATAAACATAGTATGGACGCCATTGCATCTCGTATGGTACTTGCTGTGCCGATGTGTGGTATAATTCATTATAATTTCATAGGTTATTACGCAAAATAGCTGTAATTCCTTATATGCAGAGAGAGATAAAGATAGCAGGTAAATGATGCACCAAGAGTATAGCGTTGACAGTCATTTTTTCAGTACTAAAAGTGCTCAAGAAATTTGTGGTACCGAGAAAAAAAAAATATTTTGCGGTAGAACGGAGGGAAGTTAGCATGCAGGTATCGATAATACTACCATCTACGAGAGTACCCTGATGACCAAGGATACTAGAGACATGGAGATGTCTTTGCTAGGGCAACTCCAGTGCCTTCTAATTTATTGCTGGTGTTTCCATTTTCTCTCTAATGAAATAGTAGACCTCTGGTAACATTATGTACTGAGTGTTTTTACATACTTGTCCTCTGAAAGCATTATTAGCTATTAACTTAAAGTAACTTCAAGAAAGCTGTCAATATGTGGGGAAAAGATAGTTTTTCTTTAAGACATTGGAACAAATGCGACAGTAATGATGTCAACTTATTTCTGATGACATAAAACATCAAATCTAGGAAAGTTTGTAGTGTATTATGGGGAAATATTCCAGGTGTTTGGTAACCGTTGGTGTGGCAGATACGATCATGCGAGTGTAGACGGCTTGGCGCCATGGCCTAACCCTCGGAGATGTACACCCAACACCGGCAAGAGCGTCACTGAGGCTCACTGACTCTGGGTTGCTGGCATGGGGGTTTTATAGGTAGTGGCAGACTGATGGGCGCCGCATTGGGGGCGGGGCTTGCAACAACGGAAACTCCCATAAAATAGAGGGGAGCCTTATGTAACTTCGACGAATCTTTATAGTGATCAGTCTTTCCGTTTTTTTTTCTCTCTCTCTCTTGTTCTTGCGTTGCCTCCATGTTAAGCCCCGTACACACTGGGCATCAAGTTGTTGAAAATCACCATGTCACTGCATCAGCCTCGCGT
>NW_027643822.1:212500-217500 GCF_032717465.1 Coenobita brevimanus | reverse complement strand
ATGTGATAGTCTCTATTCTCCTTTCACACTTTCCTGTAAAATGTCCACGCCAGTTTTTCTATACGGCGTGGTGTTCTTTCTGACTTTTTCCTGCCGGCTTCGGCTGGAGGGTTTGGAGGGCGGGGGAAAGCCTTCTTCTTTGCTCTCCTTATCTCATTGTAGTAGTTCAGTTACTCTTCTAGGAGCTGCCTAGCATGGGCCAACCGGCCTACTGCAGTTATCCTCTCTTCTTATGTTCTTATGTGAATGCTAAATGGTTCACGGTACTTGTCTCTCTCTCTCTCTCTCTCTCTCTCTCTCATGGTTTAGGCCTGTCACCCATTTTTCTTTACATCTCAGGTACACAAAAGGAAAATAGAGTCTGTGTAATATTCCTTTCATTTCTGGGTACTGACCGGGTGGGGGAGGGATTAGGGAGGTGGGGGAGGGATTAGCACGGTGGGGGGAGGGAAGGAGAGGAGGAGGAAGTGGAGGGAAGGAGGGGTAGTGGAGGGAAGGAGGCAAAATGGAGGGATAGTGAAATGGAAGGGTGTGAGAGAGAAGGGTAGGTGAGAAAGGGAGGTTTGGGAGGAGGTGAAAGGAAGAAAAAGAAAGAAATGGAGAATGGAATAATGAGAGAGAGAGAGAGAGAGATTATGGAGACGAATGAGAACAGCAAACCAAATTACCGAAGGAAGAAAGGATGGATGAAAGAGGGAGACGAAAAGAAAAGAAAAGAATGAAGAGAAAGGAAGGAAGGAGAAAGTGAAGGAGAGAGAGAGGCCAAGGAGGAGGAGGAGAGAGATTAAGACAACAAGAGGGATTAAGGGAGGGAGAGGGAGGTATGGAGGAGGGAGAGGGGGAGGGAAGAGAGGAGGGAAAAAAATTAAGAAATAGCCAGAGTATAAACGAAGAAGGAAGAAGTGAGAAACAATGAAGAAAGGTAGATTAATAGACAAATAGTTATACACAGATAGATAGATAGATAGATAGATATATGGACTGACTGAGAGAGAGAGAGAGAGAGAGAGAGAGAGAGAGAGAGAGAGAGAGAGAGAGAGAGAGAGACGAAAGAACAATCCATCTTATACCAAAAAATCCAAATTGCATCTCTCTCTCTCTCTCTCTCTCTCTCTCTCTCTCTCTCTCAATACCGCAAAGGAGGAGGTTGAACTGTTTGCTCGACATGTGAGTTTTATTGCGGGTTGAAGGATATTGACGAGTTTGTGTGTGTGTGTGTGTGTGTGTGTGTGTGTGTGTGTGTGTGGCTGATCTGATGGATGGTGAAGAGATGGAAGGCTGGATGGTTATGTAACGACTGATGCATTAGAGAAACCGCAGATGCAGACAGAGATCGAGTTGGTTTATGTCTGTATGTTTATGTATGTATGTATGGATAGATGGAATAGAAAAATATTTACTAGTCAATTTTCCACCTGATTTTTACCTGTGTGTACGTATGGATGTATACACGTATTTATATGCATGTCTGTATGTACACAAGAACATAAGAACATAAGAAGAGAGGATAACTGCAGTAGGCCGGTTGGCCCATGCTAGGCAGCTCCTAGAAGAGTAACTGAACTACTAGAATGAGATAAGGATAGCAAAGAAGAAGGCTCTTTTTTCTATATCCACCCCTTATTAGTCATATGCTTATCTAGCCTATGCTTGAAACTCTCAATGGAAGAGGCAGCAACCACTCCACTAGGTAGCCTACTCCACTCGTCCACCACTCCATTAGCAAACCAACCTCTACCTATTTCCCCACCGAAACGGAACCTGTTTAGCTTGAAACCACCATTTCCAGTTCCATCCTGTATGCTCACCTCAAGCACCCTGCCGATATCTCCCCTATTTACACCCTTCATCCACTCAAACACCTCAATCAAGTCCCCCCCCACTCCACGCCTCTCCAGCGAATGCAGACCCAGTCTCCTCAGTCCGCCCCCACATGACAGGTTCCGGACGTCATGCATCATTCCTGTCACTCCTCTCTGCACATTTTCCAACGAATTAACATCCACTCCACAGCAAGGACACCAAAACTGCACTGCGCAGTCCAAATGTGGCCTTACTAATGCTAGTTAAGAACAGGGTAGAGACTGGTTTTGCAATAGAGTAGTAGATGAATGGAATAAGCTACCTAGTAAAGTAGTTGCTGCCTCTTCCATTGAGAGTTTCAAGCATAGGCTAGATGAGCATATGACAAATAAGGGGTGGATATAGAAAAAAAATCTCATAACCAGTACTAATTCATTCGTTTCCCTTCTCAGGTTACACTATAATAGTCTTTTTTTTTTTCCTTTCACACTTTCCTATAAACAGTCCACGCCAGTTTTTCTATACTGCGTGGTGTTCTTTCTGACTTTTTCCTGCCGGCTTCGGCTGGAGAGTCTTGGAGGGCGAGGGAGAGCCTTCTTCTTTGCTATCCTTATCTCATT
This sequence comes from Coenobita brevimanus, assembly GCF_032717465.1. Taxonomy (NCBI): domain Eukaryota; kingdom Metazoa; phylum Arthropoda; class Malacostraca; order Decapoda; family Coenobitidae; genus Coenobita; species Coenobita brevimanus. The sequence continues at coordinate 215,077 of NW_027643822.1, read as the reverse complement.
CTAGTAGTTCAGTTACTCTTCTAGGAGCTGCCTAGCATGGGCCAACCGGCCTACTGCAGTTGTCCTCTCTTATGTTAATCTCCAGCACAACTTCCTACCAACAACTCTGAGAGAGAGAGAGAGAGAGAGAGAGAGAGAGAGAGAGAGAGAGAGAGAGAGAGAGAGAGAGAGAGAGAGAGAGAGAGAGAGATTCTGCACATTTATAGCCTCGTTTTTGGAAAGGAAGACGAGAAAGAAAACTCTCTCTCTCTCTCTCTCTCTCTCTCTCTCTCTCTCATTATTTCTGTCTTGTCATTCTATCTTTTAGCATTGTGTTTGCCTCCCCCCCTCCTCTCTCTCTCTCTCTCTCTCTCTCTCTCTCTCTCTCTCTCTCTCTCTCTCCTTCATATCATACATCTCCACATGTCTCCACTTTGGCACTAAGACCCACCGTCCATACTGAATACACAAAGGAGTACAAAGGAAAGCAAACAGCAACAGACCTTATCCTCCTTTCGAGGCTGTTTGTTACAGAATAGACTATGACTACGAGATCTAACTCTACATGCTGAAGGGTAAAGATAGTAAAGCAAGAAGGTTCACCCCGCCTCCAAACCCTCCAGTTCAAACTGGCAGGAAAAAGTGAGAAAAACCACCAAGTAGCATGGAATAACTGATATGGAAATTTCATAGGAAAGACTGAAAAGGAAAAGTTACATCTATAATACTGTATCAATTTCATCTATAAGGTACCACGCTAGGGCTGTCTCATACAGGACCGGTGTATTGGTATTAGCGGGGGTATTTTACTGTTAGGAAGCTTCCTAACACCTCTTCCTGACCGATTTATTTCTGCTTCTGCTCCGTTACTATATTCTACTCATGCAATCGATGACGATATGAAGACATAGGAAGCCAACCAGGGGATAGTAATGAGTCGTTTGGAGAATAAATCGGTAAGGGGGAGGGAAAAACACTGTTGGGAGGAGACTGGTATGTAGGGAGAGTACGGTTTCTATAGGGTCACACACACACACACACACACACACACACACACACACACACACACACACACACACACACAACCCCTACCCCGTCGCTCCGGAGGGCGTACATGCATGCATTCAGACATATTTATACATACAGTGTATACATGCATCATATATATATATATATATATATATATATATATATATATATATATATGTGTGTGTGTGTGTGTGTGTGTGTGTGTGTGTGTGTGTGTGTGTGTGCAATTATTATCATAACAAATGGCATGCTCTGAATTGGAAAGTAAAGATGAGGAGAATTGGCGAAAATGGTGGCAGAAGGGAGTAGGCAAGTATGATGGTGGACGTTAATTGGCCCGCAGGGAAATAATGACAGTTCCACATGCTGACGTCTCGAGAGGATTTCCTGCAGTTGTTTCCTCTAAATATGTTCCAGTGTTTTATTTTGTAATGCTTATATCACAGTAAAGGCATGCTTTGCGCTGACATTATTATTCACTGCTACAGATTATTGAGAGAGAGAGAGAGAGAGAGAGATGGGGGGACAAGTGGTCACTCCTCACCTCTCTCTCTCTCTCGTCTGCAGATCCAAAATCAGGAGATGCCTCTCATGGGCCAACCAACCTACTGCAGTTGTTTTCTTTAAATATATTCCTAAGTTTTATTTTATAATACTTATATCACAATAATAAAGGCATACTTTGCACTGACATTACTATTCACTCCTACAGAATCTTGAAAAACAGAGAGAGAGGGAGAGAGAGAGCAGAGGCGTATACGAAGAATGAAGACGAGCTTCTCATGTGTGTGTGTGTGTGTGTGTGTGTGTGTGTGTGTGTGTGTGTGTGTGTGTGTGTGTGTGTGTGTGTGTGATAGCAGAGTAGCCGTAGGGAAGAGGGAGGGATGGGTTGTGATAAAAAAATGTAGGGAGTTGCTTGTGTCAAGGATGCACACACACACACACACACACACACACACACACACACACACACACACACACACGGTTCAAGGTCGGCGGATTAGCGAACTGGTGTGTATGGGGGCAGGGAAGGGGGTATGGGGAGTGCAGCCTGGCAGGTGCTATGAAGAGAGGGTAAACGGGATGGGGGGTGGGGGGGATGGGGGAAACGGGGGAAAAGAGAAAATATGACATTTGCCCCGCCTCACCTGTCCAGGTTTCTCTGTCCATGACAAGGGCGTAGAGGAACGATGAAAGAAGAGAGAGAGTTGAAAATAGAGAATGCTTACTAGGTTAATGGAGGAGGAGGAGAGGAGAGAGATAAGCAAGGAGGAGGAGGTTGGAGCTGACTGAAACAAGAAAAAACGACGATAAAGAGATTTAAAGAACAGAACGAAATGATGCAAAAAATTTAGGTTCTGCAATTCCTCTCATGCCTTCGTCATTGTGCCGTTGTTTATCGTTCAGTGTCTTTATTTGTTTCCCCCCCTCTCTCTCTCTCTCTCTCTCTCTCTCTCCTGTAATCCTTACCCCCCCATAACCCTCTCTCCCCTTCCTTTCTCTCTCTCTAATCGCTTCCCCACTTTACACCTCAATTAATTTTCTCACCACCCTTCTCTTTTCTTCTTT
>NW_027643822.1:190000-207500 GCF_032717465.1 Coenobita brevimanus | reverse complement strand
GTCCCAACTCAAGCACCAAACTAAGTCCCAACTCAAGCACCAAACTAAGTCCCAACTCAAGGGCCAACCTACGTACAAAAGTCCCTACTCAAGAGCAAACTTAAGTGCCAACTCAGGTGCAAAACATGGTCCCAACTCAAGTGCCAAATTAAATTCCAACTCAAGCGCCAACTTAAGTACAAACTCAAGAGTAAAGACATAGGAAAAAAATATCTTTAACTTCTGCAGTAAATTTCAAAGCATGGACAAGAAGTATGACGTCTGGAACTGTCTCCCTCTGTCTGTATTTCCTGCTTCCTATGATCTCCAGTCTTTTAAACGCAGTGTGTCCAGGCATCTCGAAATGATCGGATCTTGAATTTGGCTCTCTCTTGTATTTTGTTCTTCTCTTGGAAGGAACAGTTATTGCGGGCTCGTGGCCTTTGGTTCCATCTTCCTCGCATAAAAAAAAAAAAAAAAAATGTGGAGTAATGAGAGAGAGAGACGGAGGCGAGTCGGAGGTCGTAGAAACAGGGATGATGATGCTGGAAAAAAACTTACGATCTTATTTCTGTCGTAAATTAAGATTTTTTAAAAAACAAGAAGGAGACGAGGATTAGAAGTACAATTTGAAGTTCCAGGTTCGTCTAAAACGCGAACCTGGTGGACTGCAGGCTGAGGGCGGTATCCTAGTAAGGCTATGAAGCTTACTAACACCTCCTCCTTACCGATTTATTTCTAATTCTGCTCCGTTACTATATACTTGTGTGTTATTCATGCAATCTATGTCGATATTGAAAAGACATAAGGAGGAAACCCGGGGATATTAATGAGTGGTTTGGAAGATAAATCGCTAAGGAAGAGGTGTTAGGGAGCCTCCTTACACGACGAGAATACAGGACTGAATCTCTCTCTCATCTGCAGCCTTGCATAAAAAAATACAGGTAAGCTTGCTGTTCTTTGTGTAAATCCTGTCATAGCAATAACAGGTGCTGGAGAGGAGGGTCTTGGCCTCGTGGCTTCGATAAGACCGCGTGGCTCTGATGCCTGGTCACACAAACGTCCCTCAGTTGCCACCCTATTCCCCAAAAGAGTAATGGTGGACTGTAGCAGAAGGGTAACTTTAGCCAGGTGTTTACTGGGTTCACATTTCAGATGAACTTGAGGCTGTATCAGCTACCAGTACTACTAAGATTTCTCACTGCACGTGGGAGGAAGCCAGTCACATCAGGACATATGGAAGTGAAAAATGGCTGACGAAGAAAGGGAAACGAATGAATTAATGAGAGAAGAATAAGAGATGAAGGAATGAATGAGGGAGAGATGAAAGTGAATGAATAGATATGAAAAATAAAAAGGAGCAGGTAAAAGACAAGTCATAAAGAATTGTCAACACCGTCAGCCTCACTTTGTCAAACACCAAGTTTTCCTGCTTAGGTTCTTGATTTTACTCCCATCTTCAGCTTTATGTTAGGCTTTCCTCTCTCGTCTGCCTTTTATTTTGCTGATCCTATTATACATATATTTCCTCCTCTGTCATTTTTTTTCATTGTACATTTCTTCCTTTCTTTGTCTTTTTTTTTCAGATTTTACTGTGTATTCCTTGCCTCTTTTGTCACTTTTTTTTTTTTTATTGTATATTATTTTTAACACCACCTGCCTACCTGTCAGCCTGCCAGCCAACTAGATTGCTTTCTTGCCTGCATACTATATATTCCTATATGTTTTGCCTGGCGCTGATGAGAAGCCTGTGCGTGGTGGCGTTGGACACCCTGGGTGGAGCAGCTGCGACATGCATCCGCGAGCCAAACCTCCATATATTTCCCTGCACCTCGCCGTGGGGAGGGTGTGCATGGAGAGTCTGTTTACCGAAGTGCATGATGGCAACAGAAGATGAGGAAGATACGAGTGATATGTCTGCATGACTAATGTGCCTGAGGGTTCTGCTATCTGAAATGCATGGTGGCTATTGCCAATGGACAGGAGACTCAAAGGATGAGACAGGCAGTCAGACGGACGGGTAGACAGAGCAGGTTGTTGCTTAACATCGGTTAGTCTAGCTGAGCAGACCCGTCGACCACAATCAGAAACTGCTCCTACGGGACCGTCGTACAGGTACAGTACAGTACATGCAACGTGTAGATATCCGTAACCCCAGTGTGGTAGACAGCTTCTCACAAGAGTCAGACCAAGGCCCTTCTCATGGTGAGGTGCAGGAAACTATGAGTGCACAGTGCCACCACGTGTAGGCTCCTCCTCAGCACCTGGGGACGAAGGCTGACAGGTAATGAAGACAAGAGGAGGGAGGAAAAGGTGGTGACGGCGGCACTGACAGGGAGGAGAAAGGCTTGGCGTTAACAGTGTGGGTGATGTTCCCGGTAACTAACTAAGCTTTACGACCACACGACACACCATTTATGCCCCTCTCGTTGGCATGGCACACCGCAACACTTCTTCTTAAGCCAATTATTTTGCGTATCACACCTTATTGTTGCTTTAAGTGCTATATTATTATCCGTTTAGTTTGCCTTAGTAACACACGAGGATACTTTGACCCATTAGGCAAGGTATTTAAGGAAGGTTTCAGGATGTATCGTCAGCCAGCACGAACACCACCTTTTGTAAAGTGTTGCCCTGCAGGGAGACACAGCCACGGAGGAGGAGGAGGAGGAGGAGGAGGAGGAGGAGGAGGAGGAAGACAACGACGACGACGACGATGATAATAATGATGATGACACGCACGCACGCACATGCACCTGCGTTGACTGGAATATTAATATCCTCCAGTGTTCCGTGTTGTTGGAAGAGGTAGGCTCGGCAGGCAGTGAAGCAGACAGGGAGACAAGAGAAGCATGTAGACGCACGCTGAGACACTTTTGCATGTCCCGTCACCAGCATATGTTTTTACCAGACGTAAAGGCAAACACACGCACCCTAACACACTCCTGCATGTCCCGTCACTAGCATATGATTTTACAAGACGTAGAGGCAAACACACGCACCTTGACACACTATTGCTACATGATTCTACAAGACGCACAGGCAAGCAGACGCACCTTAACACACTCTAGCATGTCTCGTCACCAGAATATGATTTGACAAGGGGCGTAGAAGCATGAAAACATTTTGACACGTGTTTGTATGCACCATTTTAAGTCAGGGGTGTAATTTCTATATACAGCTGGTACTGCGTATTGGAAGAAAATGGAGGATCAAATTTACAGGCAATAATGGAACTGTATTAAACAACGGTCCTCCAAAACAATGTCTTTTTTTTTTTTTTTTTTAGATAGCAATGAAACTTTATAAAGGACGCGTTATCAAGAAGGCGATCCGTAACATGGACTCTGTAAATGTTAACAAGAATCACAGACGCTAGCTGACAGGAGCACATGCTTGGCTTCGCGTGTAAACCACAACTGTCAACTCTCTCATCTTCCCTCACACAGACACGCCAGTTGTTACTCGTGCCCTGAGGTTGACTAGCACGAAAAATCTTGCATAAGGATGAAATAAACTGCTAAATCTGTCCTACGTTGTAGCTTTCCTGACTACGTGTAGACCACAACAGCCAGTCTCTCTCATCTTCCCTCACAAATACGCCAGATGTTACATTGTGCTCTTAGGTTGTCTGAAGAAGAAAAGCTGCTTAGGGATGGAGAAATAATATAGCTAAATATGTCCAAGACTAATATCCAGTATCACCTAACGTTTGTGCGAGTGGCAGAGTTTAATAGTTATAAGGCATCTCTTGCTATTGCCCATTGTTATGTAAAATATTCTCTCCTCAGTCCCTGCTTGTCCTTTACCCCCCTCCCTCCTTTCCTCCATCTCCCCATCCCTCCATTTCTCTCCCTCTCCCTCCATCTCTCCCTCTGCTTCCATCGCTCTCCATTCCTCCCCCTCCCTCCTTGCTCTCCCCTTTCACGTCGCTATTTTTGACAGCTGCCCATCTCACCCACGCCGGTATTCGTGACCTGTTTTCCTCTAAGCATCAAGCTCTGTTGGAATCATTCTCTATTGGTTCCTCGATATTTTGGCTACGAAATTCCCTCTGTATATCAGCGTCCTAACAAACCCAGGGCGCCTGTAATATTAAAACAATAATGCTTACCCCTTTCAATCTTATGACGAATTATTCACGCTGTCCCTAAAAGACTTTAGAGACTCTTCGGACTGTAGTTCTTATATATAGTCGTAGATATAGCCTTCATTAACCCCCTCTATTTTTTTCAGGCAGGGAAGAAGGAACTAATGGCCAGAAGCCGGCAAGCCTTTTGCAACAGAAAATTGGAGAAAAAAAAAAAAAAAAAGATGAAGTTAAAAAATAATTTTGAGAGATGTAAATTAGAAAATGTCATGCTTTTGAAGGGGTTAACATCATTGCCTAGACTAAGCCTCGTCTTACTACAGGGCAATTTTTTCACTTTATAGAAACACCGTAATGGGTTAGTCTCAAAGAACGTCCTTCCTCTGAAAATTAGGAGTATTAACGCCATTACTTAATCTCCATGTTCTTAAGTTTTTATGCATTTCAAAAGTTTAGGACCCCAAACTGCACAGACAGCTTATATACCCTCTCTGGGAAAAGGTTATAGAGTTGAAATTATACATATTAACTGACACCAGTTTTATTATACTCTAACGTGCTGATAGTGTGGCAACCAACATCCACTCCTGTAGTGCTGCCTAATTATATTTTCTGTCAAACCTCCTCTTCCTGTATCATTCATCCTTCCTGCCTATCATTCTTTCTACTTCAGGTGAGTACAGTACATCGCTTAACAAGCTTAATGGTTCCCTGTAACCCTTTGTGCAACGCTGAGTGGTAACCATACACCCACACAACATGTGCAGCAGACTATGGTGCCCCTGTTAAAAGTGTCATTCTAAATGTGGTATTTATCCAGGTAATAAACCGATACTCTTCCGCACGCCTTGCTATGGCGGGGCGTCGTCTGCTGCAGGAGAATCACTTCACAGCATGGGAAAGTCATGTCTGACACGAATTACTCTACACGCCAGACATACAATATTCCTCAAATCAGGCCCCCCTTTTATAAGTGACAACAGTTGTGGTAAGTCTGCATAGGTTAAAGAAAGTGAAAGAACAGTATTGGTTTACTAAGTTAATACAATACATTCACACCCACTACACGTAAAACTTCATTAACAGTGACTGTGTAAAGTGTAGTGTATGACAACTTGTAGTCTACTCCACATAGCTATTTTCATTTACATTCCATTATTTCAAAGTCCATAGTCTCAATTTCTTCCAAATGTTTCCTGGCCATACTTTACTACTTTCTCCAGTTAACGTTGTTCGCTTTTCCTCTTGTTTCCTATGTCCGTAGCTATTTCTTATATCTTCCACTTTATATCCCACCACACTTTCTATATTCACAGTTTTTCAATATCCATACCACTTAATGTTTTCACAAAGTTTTGTGGCGATACGTTAGTAAAATTTCACTGCACTACAGCCGCCTTCCTCAGCCTTCTCTGCTCCCACAAACTGCTGCTGACTGCGGCTGCGGTAGGCCACTTGCAGAGATGTTATTTAACATCGATAGTCTGGAATTCTTGAAGTAGACGGTATGAGAGGGGCGAGAGAGAGATGAGGTGGGGATGTGTGTCCGTGAGTGCTGTGTGCCGGCTACTGCTTTTACCGAGACCTCTCACCCATCCAGGTCACGTTGGTTTGGCAGTGACATCGTCCACTCACCAGTCTTCTGAACTCGACTGAGCAACCAAGGCACATGTGGAGTTTAAAGCATTATTAATACACTTTGGTAAAATGTAATGTGTAATATGTTTCAGACATTCAGCCACTCATTCCTCTCAGCCATACTCATTCCTCTTAAGAGTTGAATATGAATGAAAATAACTGGGGAAAACTTTCTATTCGATCCCAGACGAAGCAATGATAAAAATTAAATTTTGCAAACAGTGGACGAAATATATACTCAATGAAGAAACCACTTGTTTCACGAGGTACGTAAGAATTAACTTAGTTCTACACAAATAATACGAAAGTTTTTAGGAATTTAATGTCATGACTTAGTCAAGACAAACTACCCTGCAGGGGCGGTTGCTTGGCTCCAGTTGTAGTCTGCTCAGCTAGACACTGCGGGTTTAAACCAATACATGCTAACGATTTTCTCGTCAAGAGGAGTTAAACGACTTTTTTAACCCTTCCAGAGCGACACTTGAACGAACCACAAAAGATTTAATTGACCAAAACCCTATTCAGTCCGAGCTGACTGATGGGAAAAAAGGCAGACTAATACTGCAGGTACCAAAACAATGGAGGCAGTAATTAAGTGTAGTGAAGAGTCAACATTGTGCCAGCCACCGACCCAATATGGTGGACAAAATGTGGATATGGGGGTCAGAGGGTCAGGGTGTAGGAGAGAATATGGGAAAAAAAGAATGTTGGGAGATCAGAAATTGAAGATCATTACTTAAAACACACACACACACACTAATGTTCATTGTCAAACAGACCAACAGCAGTACAACTTGAACTGAACAAGCTATCAGATGGTAGCTAAGGAAAACATGACGGTAAATACATAACCTAACTAATAAAATCAAAAATTGAAGCAAGTGACGAACACAGGTCACTTTTCAATAGAACCGAAAGTTTCCCTCACGAATCCTTTATTTTCGTCAATACCTTGATGTAAAAGTACCTATAAATCTAACTAACCCCGTTGTCAGTCCTTAATCTTGCAGTTTAAAGCCACTGCTCCACGATATGGAAAAATACAGGGGACAAGGGAAGGGGCTATGCTGCACCGCGCCTCTCATCACTACTAGCCAATTCCCACCAAACCGTACCCACTCCCTGGATGACCTACCCCACTCGTCGTTATTGCTACAGCCCAGCACTTTCCTACGAACAACCCCCAAAACAAAAACCACCTCCCTCTATATGTGGCTGTCGTAACAATGATTAATATATACATAAACATTTCAGCTGTACACATGAATTAAATGCAGATTTACAAATATTCAACCACCAGTGTCACTCAAATCACTCCTATCACCTATTCTTAAAACTATCACTATCAAATTTAAGTCCAAAATAAAGCTGTACAAGTAGTAAATATAGAACATACCTCCATAAATGGTTAATATCCGACTACCACCTTCCCACTAGATACATCAAGCTTTAGTTCAACGGCTGGATCCACTGTCGATGTCCTCTAACATCAGTCACTAATTTATCCAACTTACTCCCTCACGTATGGACTCTGGTCTAGCGCCGTGCAAGGTTATTCACGTCCCATTGCTCCTGGTTAACTAACTAATTTCATGCAGGTTTATTTCACCTCGACTCTGAATGAAGCACCACAGCTTCACGAAAGCATGAATATCAGTATGAAGTACTCGACTCCACGGAGGAGAAAAGATACGGAGTAACGAGTCAAGGTTAAAACTGCGAGGCCATTACCTTCACGCCATCTAGTGCACAAGCGAGATAAGGCAGAACGGGATATAAGAGAACGGTTACGGGGTAGACTATGTTTAGATTATGAATCGGGAATATATAAGCCTTCCACGTGACACTAAGTTAGTCTTAAATAATTATATTGTGCATGAGCATCCTTCACCATTGATAACATGAGGCTGGTGAATAGTGTCCCATATAACGTATTTTGAGACAAAGATTCATTCCAGTGATAAAAGTCTTTGATCCGGAATATAATGGATGTATTAATAATACAGACAAGAATATTATAGTGTATTTATTGAGTATATAGATGTACATGTTAGGTTACATTATTATCCCGGAAACATTCACACGGGCAACACAAACCCATAGCCGTTTGTTGTGTTAGCTCTGTTAATCCTAAGTATCAGGTGGATTGGACTGGACAAAATGCCTTTCCATTGTTTTCAGACGCACTTCTACCACATTCCTGTGGATATCTATATACCTGTGGATATCTGTATATCTATATCGGCATCTGTCTATCTATCTGTCCATCTATCTATCTATTTGCGAGTGAATCACTTAATAACACGCGATTCATAAATATGCTAATACTCACAGGGAAAAAGAATACACGAAATATCCCATGTGCTTCGGCTATTTCCTGTTTCCTTTTCCCTGTGGATATCATCCCTCTCTCTCTCTCTCTCTCTCTCTCTCTCTCTATATATATATATATATATATATATATATATATATATATATATATATATATATATATATATATATATACCTAGGCTGCTTCCCCCAGGGAAAAGGAGGTAGCCGAGACAGGACGACACACTCCCCATTTACTCATCCATTCAAACACAATCATTCGCATCTTAGCCCCAAAGGGGAGAACGGACAGATCCTCACCGCACCACACCTGCATATAATAGTAATTTCCCGTTATCGGTATACGAGTAATATCCTTTAATAATAGATGGTGCATATCTTCACTGTCATTTTCACAAGATCAATAATACGGCACCATATATGAATATTGTCAATCAATATTGATTGTGTGAGGGCCGGTAAATAATATCCTGCGTTGCCAGTGTGGCGGTATTACCTCAGCAAGTTCACATGTCCCTTATCAATGCCCAACGTATCCTTTATCATACGTGTAATGAAACATAGTAATTTCTACAGATTTCTATATTAGGCGTACGTGCCGAGGCCCAGTTTCAGCTGTTGACGTCTTAATCTGCACCAACATTTATGACCGTAGTACAACTGTTTATGCATAACAGTTTGTTACATCTGTTTTACGCACCCCTTTTTGTCCTTTGGGAAGAAACGAAACCGTAGGTTAGTTCCAGTTAGTGGGTTTTTCCCACAAACAACACAGCGGTGTCCAGGGTTTAGAGCCATGTTTATTTGTACCGCCACGCCCCCTCACATCCCGCCTGTCAACTTATGTAAACAAACAGACGACACACCGGCGACCACAATGCCATCTGTTGACCAAGCCAGCTCGTTACATTGGTCTCGTGTTCGCCCGTAAGAGTCCGTGACTCGACTCTCACGATGGCCATTTTGTTTTTAACTCTTCCAACTGTGAATTTCTGGCTTCGAATCACGCACGCACACACGCACATACACACACACGTACACACACACGTAAACACACACATACATACATACATATACTGTACACATACATACAAGCACACACACATACACACACACATACACACGCACACACGTGTTTGTTTGTGTATGTATGTATATATGCATGCATGCGTGTGTGTGTGTGTGTGTGTGTGTGTGTGTGTGTGTGTGTGTGTGTGTGTGTGTGTGTGCAAGCTAAAATCAAGTAGTAGCAGTAGCAGTAGTAGACCCTACCTCAACACTGTTCCTGTGGCACTGTCTTTGATGCAAACCATGCAATGGTGTGCAAGAAGGCAGGCTGTGTGTACGCGACGTCACTGCCAAAATGCTGCAGGAAATATGCCATGATGTCACCACAGAGCCAGCTGTGCTGCCCCTAGACGGCGAGCACTTCACCCACAGAACAGCAAACACATCAAATGATGCCAGAGTGGATGTCAGTGCTGCAGGTTTGCGGACACGTGGGCAGAGGGCTTTCTTCAACATTAGGATAATTGATCCTATGGCAGCATGTCATCGTGAACTGTGTCTCGAGGCTGCACACAAAAGGAATTAACAAGAAAAAAAACACAGACTATCAAGAAAGGATCTAACTTTTGCACCACGTTGGATTCACTGCCTTTGTGTTCACAACATCAGGTGGGACGGGTCCAGAGGCGAGCATATTCTCTCGAGACTGGCAGAGATTCTTTCTAAGAAGCGTCAACGTCAGAGTTCCGTTATGGCCTGGATGAGGTGTCAACTGTCCTACTCCCTTGTGAGGTGTGCACTGCTATGCCTCAGGGGCACAAGACCATCAGCCCTCAGGCCTGTCTCTCTGGCAGGTATGGATTACGAAGCTACTGTGACTGAGTCACATTGACCAGCAACTCCAATAGATTAATGTTTTTGTTGACACTGTAATAATAAAAAATATAGTAGTAATAAAGTTTTTTATGGTTGGTGGGGGTACTCCCCATCCACCCACTCGATGTAGTGCTGTTCTCGGATGCATGCCCATTCCTCTCTTCCTTCGTTCTTTCTATCGTTCCTCATCTGTCATTTTTTCCTTCATTCATTCCTCTTCCTTCTGTCTACGGGTGACTATACATTGAGTGACAAGCCAGATGGTTTCCTGTACACCAGGAAACCTTTTACTACGCTGGGTGGTAACCATACAACCAAATTATGGCGGTTGATGGTTTAGTGGGCAATTAAGGCGCTCCAATCGGACTGAGCCGGTGCAGGTTTATATCCAAGGGATGGTTAGGGTTTACTGATCACGTAATGTCACTCAGGGATGAGTGAGGCTGGTCATTCTCATCATAAATGTGAGGACCAATTTGCCTAGCTCCAGGCTCCTATGCTCCTCATGGGGCAACACAGGATTAGATGATGAATGAATGAATGAATGATGATAAAGTGTTGGCATATGGTTGGTAAGGACAGTGGCTGGTGTGTTTGGGGCCAACAGATTGTATTATGGTTAGTGATAACCTTCACATTACAACTCCAATGGTGAACTGTATTATGAGGCTGGCTGCTGAGCTGCACGGTATAATTCCCAAATGGATGGAGCTGATTTGCTGGTTGTATTATTTCTAAAAGTGGTAGTTGTAGTAGTAACAGTGGTAGATTTTTTTTTTTTTTAATCAGAAGATGCACTCAGCAGGTTGGTGATGTTTGGCTGAATGCAACACGTCCAAAGAACATCATTGTATTTCAAATAATTACCAGTAATTCTCAGAAATACCATGTTATTTGGACATGTTGCATTCAGTCAGCACCAACCTATCAAGTGCATCTTTGCCTCGATAAAAAAAAAAAAACAGTATAGTAGTTGTAGTAGTAGTTGTAGTTGTAGTAGTAGCAGTTGTAGTAGCAGTAGCAACAGCATCATCAGTAGTAGTAGTAGCAGTCCATCATCACCATCATCATCATCATCATCACCATCATCATCATCATCATCATCATCATCATCATCATCATCATCATCATCACCATCACCATCATCATCATCATCATCATCACCATCATCATCATCATCATCATCATCATCATCATCATCATCATCATCACCATCATCATCATCATCATCATCATCATCACCATCATCATCATCACCATCATCATCATCATCATCATCATCATCATCACCATCATCATCATCATCACCATCATCATCATCATCATCATCATCATCACCATCATCATCATCATCATCATCATCATCATCATCATCATCATCATCATCACCATCATCATCATCATCACCATCATCATCATCATCATCATCACCATCATCATCATCATCATCATCACCATCATCATCATCACCATCATCATCATCATCATCATCATCATCATCATCATCACCATCATCATCATCATCATCATCATCATCATCATCATCATCACCATCACCATCATCATCACCATCATCATCATCATCATCATCATCATCATCATCACCATCATCATCATCATCATCATCATCATCATCATCATCATCATCATCATCATCATCATCATCATCATCATCATCATCATCATCATCATCATCATCATCATCATCACCATCATCATCATCATCATCATCACCATCATCATCATCATCATCATCATCATCATCATCATCATCATCATCATCATCATCATCATCATCATCATCATCATCATCATTCATCATCATCATCATCATCATCATCATCATCATCATCATCATCATCATCATCATCATCTTCTCCGTCTTCTTGCTCTTCTCATTCCTCCTCTTCTCCGTCTTCTTGCTCTTCTCATTCCTCCTCTTCTCCGTCTTCTTGCTCCTCTCATTCCTCCTCTTCTCCGTCTTCTTGCTCTTCTCATTCCTCCTCTTCTCCGTCTTCTTGCTCTTCTCATTCCTCCTCTTCTCCGTCTTCTTGCTCTTCTCATTCCTCCTCTTCTCCGTCTTCTTGCTCCTCTCATTCCTCCTCTTCTCCGTCTTCTTGCTCCTCTCATTCCTCCTCTTCTCCGTCTTCTTGCTCTTCTCATTCCTCCTCTTCTCCGTCTTCTTGCTCTTCTCATTCCTCCTCTTCTCCGTCTTCTTGCTCTTCTCATTCCTCCTCTTCTCCGTCTTCTTGCTCTTCTCATTCCTCCTCTTCTCCGTCTTCTTGCTCTTCTCATTCCTCATCTTCTTCGTATTCTTCTTCTCTTTCTTCCTCTTGAATGCTAAGTTGTAAGAAGAGATTAACACCGAACGATGCTAGTCACGAAGAAGTGCTATGGAAAGGACAGAGAGGCTTAGTAGCGTATTGTCCTTTGCCTGTGAGCTACGTGAAATAAACTGCAAAAGGACGGAAATCTGAGCCAAGTTAAGGTGAAAGGCCTGTAGCACATCAACACTAAATGATGCTAGTCACGAAGAAGTGCAGTGAACACTATGGAAGGCCTTAGTCTTGTCTTTTTGAGCCAAGTTAAGGTGAAAGGCCTGTAGCACATCAACACTAAATGATGCTAGTCACGAAGAAGTGCAGTGAACACTATGGAAGGCCTTAGTCTTGTCTTTTTGAGCCAAGTTAAGGTGAAAGAACTACACCAAATCAACACTATATGATGCTAGTCACGAAGAAGTGCAGTGAACACTTTGGAAAATCTTTGTTTTGTCTTCTCTCTCTCTCTCTCTCTCTCTCTCTCTCTCTCTCCTTATCATACCTGACCCCCTTAATTCTCTCTCTCTCTCTCTCTCTCTCTCTCTCTCCCCTTATCATACCTGACCCCCTTAATTCTCTCTCTCTCTCTCTCTCTCTCTCTCTCTCTCTCTCTCCCCTTGTCATACCTGACCCCCTTAATTCTCTCTCTCTCTCTCTCTCTCTCTCTCTCTCTCTCTCTCTCTCTCCCCTTGTCATACTTGACCCCCTTAATTCTCTCTCTCTCTCTCTCTCTCTCTCTCTCAGCGTTGCGGGGCTTCACCACGGTGTTGCCATACGCAGGGCTGCAAATATCCCCACATATTTTCAAACCTTATCCCATCTATCCCTTCCCCAAACTCCTCAACTCACCAATAGACACTCACGATAGATCCAAATAGATAAATAGACACCAGCGGGTAGATAGAAAAGGCTGATAAAGAGTGAGAAAAGGACAATAGTAAAGAGGCAGTAGGCGGAGCAATATGGCTGCCGCGGCTGTGTTTACACTGGCTCAGCCAATCAGCGTCCGCCTCCCTCTGCCCTTAGCACCAGCCGCCCTCTGATTGGCTGGCAGCTGTGAGGCCAGGCAGGAGGCAGGGAGGCATGAGGGAGGGAGGGGAGTACAATAATAATAATAATAATAATAATAATAATAATAATAATAATAATAATAATGTTTATTTCCACAAACAGTGGTTATTCATATAACAATATGAGTTATATACACAATAATAGTACAAAGTGTACACGTGAAGATTATACACTGTAGATCAAAGCTGGGAATAGCGCCGCTACTATTTTAATAGCGATGGTGGTAACGCCATTACTTTTTTTTTAGCCAGTAGCGGAACTGAGAGCGCCGCTACTTTTTGGCTGTACTCACGCGTTACCGCGCTGCTCGCTACTCACGCGACGAATACAGTCCGGAGTCGGTGAGTACATACAGATATGCCGACGGTTTGGTTGTATTTATTAATGACGAAAAATAATACTTTCGTCAATTCTGTCATTTAAGATGTCAGCTATAGATGTAGGCAATGCTAACACACACACACACACACACACACACACACACACAAGCCTCTATCACCGTCACAAACTCCTGCTCTCTCTCCCTCACTCTCTCTTTCAGACTAATTCTTACTCACTACGTTATTATTTCGTAACAGTATGTTACTTTCAGTTTAAAGTAATGATAAAAAAAAACATTGCTATTGTATAAATAGCCTTTAACAGAAAGCCCCAGTTCATTTTTACTTTCGTTTTCGTACATATCTTAAATAGGTATCATTGAAAATATAATAAATCTATATAATATGTATCAATGGTAGGCCACATTTTTTTGCCTGTTATTTACGTATGTTACTTTCAGTAGGTATACTAGGTAACAGTGTAAAAGAACATTTGTTACATTATACAGTAAATAGCTTTTTCCTGTACCTTCGGCTCTAAGTTTCATTAAAGTGACACCGACATGTATATGATGTTTTATTTTCACTATAAGTATATACTGACATTACTGGTACACAACATAACCACTCAGACTGACTAATATTATCAAAACAGTATATAGTGTATTGCTATATCACAGATTTTTGTTAACTATTCCTTCGTGTACCTTTTTCTTATCCAAAGTAGCGGGAGCGGAAGCGCCGTTACATTTCGTATCAAGTAGCGAAACCAGTAACGCCACTACTTTTTCGGCAAGTAACGGGAATGGGAGCACCGCTACTTTTCATTAGAAGCGTTCCCAGCACTGCTGTAGATACGTTAGGGAGTATAATACAAAAGTGTATACAGTACCTGTAATTGTACTGTACAATTCTCAATATATCAAATGTCATTACATTTGAAGTTTTAAAGTGTTATGTTTGTGAATTATGATATCCCATTTTTGCCTCATATTTTACTAGTTTATTATTGTATAGCGTTATACAGTAAGATTATTGAAGGGTGTTTAGTAAGTGACTGTTAGGTCTATTTTTGAAAATGTTTAAACTATGTGATTCCTTGACATTTTCTGGCAGGTGGTTGCTGTTACTGCTAAGGATCTTGCACCTGAGTCGGTATTAACCTTAGCAACAAACAGATTATTTTTGTGTCTAGTAATACTTTGTGTCATGTTGTGTACCGATGGAAAAGACAGGAGACAGTCAGGGTAGAGATTAGCTGGATATTGGAAGACTGTGACAGCGATGGAAAAGACAGGAGACAGTCAGGGTAGAGATTAGCTGGATATTGGAAGACTGTGACAGCTGTGTCCAACTTTATCTTGTTTGGTGTGTTTAGCCATTACAGTTGTGTTAACATTGCAGTGACATGGTACAGTACAGTACATGGTACAGTACAGTACATGGTACAGTACAGTACAGTACATGGTACAGTACAGTACATGGTCACACTTCCTGGCTTTTCCATCGACAACTTCAGCAGTAAAATTGTGTAGTTTGTGTACACGTGAAAGTTGAGATGTACTGCAGTGCCACATATTACACTGCCGTAGTATACTTAGTGCCAGTGCCTGCAGTGCCACATATTACACTGCCGTAGTATACTTAGTGCCAGTGCCTGCAGTGCCACATATTACACTGCCGTAGTATACTTAGTGCCAGTGCCTGCAGTGCCACATATTACACTGCCGTAGTATACTTAGTGCCAGTGCCTGCAGTGCCACATACTTAGGGCCAGTGCCTGCACTATGATGTGTCGAGTGTCTTTGTCAAAGCCATCTTTTATCCTGTTAATATACACTAATATGCCCAGTGCTTTTTTGTTCAGTTCATTTACACGTTCATCAAAGGTCATGTAGCAATCCATATATATACCTAAGTTTTGTACATCAGTGCTGGCTTGAACTGCTGTGTCGCCAAATCCAACAGTAGTGTTAGTTGGTAGTGTTAGGTTGTAGTGTTAGGTGGTAGTGTTAGGTGGTATTAGCAATCCATATATATACCTAAGGCTTGTACATCAGTGCTGGCTTGAACTGCTGTGTCGCCAAATCCAACAGTAGTGTTAGTTGGTAGTGTTAGGTTGTAGTGTTAGGTAGTAGTGTTAGGTGGTATTAGCAATCCATATATATACCTAAGTTTTGTACATCAGTGCTGGGTTGAACTGCTGTGTCACCAAATCCAACAGTAGTGTTAGGTGGTATTGGTGAGATCATTGGCCTGCACCTAATATTGCGTCTTACTGGTATATAGAAGAAGACCGTTTATAATGAAATATTCCCTGGCCATACTCAAGGTTTCCTCTGATTTGTGCAATATATCCTGGAGAGAATCTAGTTTGCCATTGTGAAGAAACTGAGTGTCATCAGCATATTGCACTAACACTCAGTCGTTAAGATTTGCTGAGATCGTTGACATAAATGTTGAATAGTATAGGACCAAGAATTGAGCCTTGGGGTCCACCATAAGTGACATTTGATTTGGAGGATATGGTGTTTTGGATGTAGATTGAGTTCTATTACTAAGGCAGCTATCAAACCAGCAGTTATCAACACTGGTTTTACTGAGTTTATTGAGCAGAATGGGATGGCTGACACTATCGAAAGCTTTTGAGAGATTACAGAGGGTTAAAAGTTATATGTGTGTATTATCCATGTTATACGTGTTTTTCATCCATGTTATGGTGGATATTATCTGTAAGTGCTGTATTTGTGGACAGCTTAGCACGGAAACTGTGTTGGGTTTGTGAGAGAAGTTTGTTTGACTCGAGAAATGTTATTAGTTGAGCTGAAAAGATTTTGATAATTTTAGCAAAAATAAGTACCGGTAGCAGTGAGATTGGTGTGTACTTGTTCACGGCCTGGGTCCCCATTTTTATATAAAGGCGTGACTATAGCATTCTTCCAAGCATAGAAAAAACAGGTAGCAGTGAAACTGGTCGGTATTTGCTGACGACCTGAGTGTGCCCATTTGTATATACAGGCGTGACTATAGCATTCTTGTAAGCATTAGGCAATACGCCCGTAACAGCTGAAAAATTTATTACGTGGGTTAAATAAAATGCGAGTATGAAGAGGGAATCCTTAGTAAAACGAAGTAAAATATTATGAGTCATAAGATTTGGTATTGTGCAAATGTGTAACTGTTAATATTACAGTGAAGGATCGTTGTGGCGTGGATGTGGATGTGATAGGAAGCGTTAGGAGAAACACATTAAGGTGGTTTGGCCATGTGGAGAGGAGGGAGAGTGAGAGACTGACGAGGAGAGTGTATGTGAGTGAGGTGGAGGGGGGAAGAGGGAGGGGGAGGCCAAGGATGAGATGGAGGGATGGAGTGGGGAGGTCTATGAGAGAGGGGGGTGTGAGCTGGGAGCAGGGCAGTGAAATGGCGGGGGACAGGGCGACATGGAGGCGATTTGTTTGTGGCCACCCCTTACGGGATTAAGGCGTCTGGCAGTAGATAGATAGATAGATAGAAATATTGTCTGAGCCATAAGATTTAGTATTTTGTAAGTGTTTAATTGTTAATATTACAGTGTTAACATCAACAGTGTCTGGTGGGCATTGTGTCCTGCTGCCTGTGCCATTATCAGGGACAGGTCTTCAGATGCAGGATTTATGGTGGTACTGGCTGGCATGCAGGATTTATGGTGGTACTGGCTGGCATGCAGGATTTATGGTGGTACTGGCTGGCATGCAGGATTTAGGGTGGTACTGGCTGCAATGCAGGATTTAGGGTGGTACTGGCTGGCATGCAGGATTTATGGTGGTACTGGCTGCAATGCAGGATTTATGGTGGTATTGGCTGCAATGCAGGATTTAGGGTGGTAC
>NW_027643822.1:177500-180000 GCF_032717465.1 Coenobita brevimanus | reverse complement strand
TCAAGCAGCAAATATTTACCATGAGAATACGGAAAATATTCTTAGTAAAATAACCATTAGTAAGGAGGACGTATTGAAAGAAATTAATAAGTTAAAACCTCAAAAATCGCCAGGTCCGGACGATATATATGCAAAAATTATAAAAGAAACCAAAGAAGAATTATGTCAGCCACTTTTAACGTTATTTAATGACTCTTTAAGTTCAGGAGAAGTTCCAGAGGCGTGGAAAACCGCAAACGTAGTGCCCATCTTTAAAAAGGGTGATAAATCAGCTGCGTCGAATTATCGTCCGATAAGTCTAACGTCAATAGTAGGAAAAATGTTAGAGTCAATTTTGGCAAATAAGATTAGAGAACACTTAGAAAGATTTGATCTTATAAACGAAAGTCAGCACGGATTCAGGCAAGGACGATCCTGCCTCACAAATTTGTTGTCATTCTACTCGGAGGTCTATGAGGCAGTAGATAGCGATAAAGCTTACGATGTTATTTATCTGGACTTTAGTAAAGCTTTTGATAGGGTCCCACACGAAAGGTTAGTTAGAAAGGTTCGAGCACACGGTATAGACGGCGATATCTTAAAATGGATAGAATCCCTGGCTGAAAGGACGAAAGCAGAGAGTATTAATAAATGGAACTAAGTCGGACTGGGGATTAGTAACTAGCGGTGTACCACAGGGGTCAGTACTCGGTCCCTTATTATTTATCATATATATAAATGATCTAGACTTAGGAGTCAATAGCAGCATCAGCAAATTTGCCGACGATACAAAAATAGGGCGTATCATTAACTCGACTGACGATTGCCATAACTTACAAAAAGACCTCGATACATTGACCAAATGGTCTAAAACTTGGCAAATGGAATTTAACGTTGAAAAATGTAAAGTACTTAACGTAGGCAAGACCATTGGAGATACTAAATACAGCTTAGATAACAAAGAAATTAGCAAATCGGTATGCGAGAGAGATCTAGGAGTTATGATTAGTAACGACCTTAAACCAAGGCAACAGTGTATTAATGCGAGAAATAAAGCAAATAGGGTCCTAGGATTTATTTCGAGAAGCGTGAGCAATAGATCATCTAAAGTAATACTGAAACTTTATCTAGCATTAGTAAGGCCACATTTTGACTACGCAGTACAATTTTGGTGTCCTTACTATAGAATGGATATTAATTCATTAGAAAATGTACAGAGAAGAATGACTAAAATGATACATGACGTCCGGAACCTGTCATATGAAGACAGACTGAAAAGACTAAGTCTGCATTCGCTAGAGAGGCGTAGAGTAAGGGGAGACTTAATTGAGGTGTTTAAGTGGAGGAAGGGTATAAATAAGGGAGATATTAGCAAGGTACTTAAAGTGAGCATACAGGATAGAACTAGAAATAATGGTTTCAAACTAGAAAAATTCCGTTTCAGTAAGGAAATCGGTAGAAATTGGTTTGGTAATAGAGTAGTAGACGAATGGAATAAGCTACCTAGTAAAGTAGTTGCTGCCTCTTCCATTGAGAGTTTCAAGCATAGGCTAGATAAGCATATGACAAATAAGGGGTGGATATAGAATAAAGAAAATCTTATAATCAATACTAATTCATAATTTTTTTCTTTCCAGGTTACACTATGATAGTCTCTATTCTCCTTTCACACTTTCCTGTAAAATGTCCACGCCAGTTTTTCTATACGGCGTGGTGTTCTTTCTGACTTTTTCCTGCCGGCTTCGGCTAGAGGGTTTGGAGGGCGGGGGAGAGCCTTCTTCTTTGCTATCCTTATCTCATTCTAGTAGTTCAGTTACTCTTCTAGGAGCTGCCTAGCATGGGCCAACCGGCCTACTGCAGTTATCCTCTCTTCTTATGTTCTTAAGTTTTCCCTTCATATGCATGTTTGTTGTTGTCTGTCTATCTGTCTATTGCCAGACACCTTAATCTCGTAAGGGGTGGCCACAAACAAATCGCCTCCATGTCACCCTGTCCCTCTGCCATTTCATTGCCCTGCTCCCAGATCACACAGCCTTCTGCAGTTAAACTTGCTAGTTCATAGTGCTGTGTTCTTTGTTCTTCCAGGTTTTTGTAGCTACACTTTCATGTTCTTTATGTGCTGTGTTCTGTCAGTGTCATTCTGTGTTTATGTGCTTGTGTCTGCCTCCTTCTTCTGTTATGTTCTTTATGTGCTGTGTTCTGCCAGTCTGTGCTTTTGTCTGCCAACCTTCTTCAGTTATCCTCTGTTATGTTCTTCTCTTGACTCAGTGCTTAGCCAGTTTTTTAAATCATGGCTGGTGCTCTGTTCAGTTAAGGCAGCTCCCTAACACCTCTTCCCAAGCAATTTATTTATTTTTTTTTTTTTAATAACAGAACAGAGGAAGGAAAAACGAATAAAAAAAAAAATAATCCATCCACCAGATTACTGGTGTCCTCCATTCATAAAATATCTGTAACAGTTGGACTTGAACAGCTGTGGGTTGAAGTTTGGAGGGAAACAACTCTGGGGAAGCGAGTTCCA
>NW_027643822.1:157500-162500 GCF_032717465.1 Coenobita brevimanus | reverse complement strand
GAAAAGAGAGTGATAATAATGTTACTGGACAGGAAGCAAAGCAATTTCAAAAGCAGACCATGAATAATACCAGTGATGATAAACTTGGTGAGTGGCAGCTTGTTGAGAGAAGAAGACCTAGAATGAAAAGACCTCAGTTTAGAGGTGTAACAGGCTCAATGAAGAGTGGTGGGCATGATATTAAAGCAGTGAAAAAAACTTTGGATGTATTCTTGGGGAGGGTAGATAAACAAGTCTCTGTTGACAGTATAAAGAATTTTATTTATAGTGTTTTTAATATTTCTGTAATAAACATTGAGAAACTGCAAATTAGATCAGAGGAGTTCCATGCTTATAAGATTACTGTACGAGCTACAGATAGAGATAAATTATTTAAAGGAGATTTATGGCCAGAGGACATTGTTTTAGATAAGTTTTATAATAAGTCTAGGGGGACCTTAAACAAAGATTCGATTTAGATACTTATATATAGATATTTTTTTTACTGTCTACAACTTTTAATATTTTTTATTATCTTGACTTTTGTCTTCAGTTGATTTACTGACTACTGTGTATAGTATTTTTAACATTACTGTGTACTTTTGCATTCTGTTATACTGTGGGTATTTTATGGTTACAGAATATCTTAGACTTTATTATTTTATTGCATATTTTTTAATCTTTTGGTATTTTATTATTGGAGTTTTATATACATATATATGTGTGTGTGTGTGTGTATGTATATGTATGTATATGTGTATGTATATATGTGTATGTGTGTATATGTATATGTATGTATGTGTCTATGTATGTGTATATATATGTATGTATATGTGTATATGTATTTTTTTTTTCACTATCTGCCTCCTTTTGCTTCAGTTTTTATCATCCTATATTGAACCTTTCTTTTTTATATTTTTTCTTTCATAGATAATTTTAGATAGGAGTTTATTTATTTTTTTATTTTTTTACTGGACTTTTTTCTGGTACTTTTAAGCTTCATTGTCTGTATTTTTTTTTTCTGTGCATTTTTAATATTGTAGTATAGAGAAGCATAATACTGTACCCTACATCATTATGGATATTACTATTTGTACTTACAACTGTTGTTCATTAAGGAAAAACATAGATGTGGTGCGCTCACTTGCAGATGGAAGTTATGATGTTATTTTTTTGCAAGAATCATTTCTTAAAGAAGATAGGCTAGGAGATATTGCTTTTATTGATGAAAGATATATGGGTGTGGGATCTGCTGCTGGCTATTCAGAGAAATCAGTTAAATCATTTAGAGGAAGATGTGAGGGAGGGCTTGTTTGTCTGTGGAAAAAGAATGCTTCCTTTCAAGTTAAAGTTATATCTCTTGAAGCAAATATGATAATTTTGGAATTGTCAGTGAGAGGTTTCACAGTATTACTGGTAAATGTATATGTAAAAAGTGATGTTTGGGAGGATGTCACCCTTGAACTTTATTTGGAGTCACTGAGTAAGTTGGAGCAGGTTTTAATTAATTATAGCTATGATAATGTGTATTTTTTAGGAGATTTTAATGCAGACCCATTTATAGGTAGAGCATGGAATAATCTCAGCAATTTTATTGGGAGAAATGACCTGAAATGTTTTGATTATGATATGCTTGATATTAACACATTTACATTTATTCCTTACAACAACTCCTACACAAAATGGTTAGACCATATTATAGGTAGAGATTCCAAAAATGTTATAATTTCTAATATACAAGTGTTATATTCTTTTATTGGATCAGACCATTTACCAATGGTTGTATGTATGTACATAAATTGCCCTGAAGAATGCCTTGGTACATTTTGCCAGGGAGAAACAAGTGTTAGTGAGGACTTTTTAAATTGGAACAGCCTAAGTGCTGATGATATTAAAACAATAGAAAAAGATGTTAATAATGATTTGACAAGGTTAATTGCTCTTGAAACAGTAAGTTGCCAGGTTACTGGATGCCAACGTAAGCAGCATATACAAGAACTTGATATTTTTTATGAGCAACTGATTTCTTCATTATCATCTCGTACTAAGAAATATAAGGGTATGAGGGTAAGAAAAAATAAACACAGAATTATTCCTGGTTGGAATAGAAATGTTAAAACACTGTATGAGAGATCACGCTGTGACTACATGGAATGGTTGAAAAAGGGAAAAGAAAGAAATTCAAAGGAGTACATGAAGATGGTTGGTAGTAGGAAAGAATTTAAATTAGCACTCTCTAAGTGCAAGAAGGAAGAAATTAATGAAAGATCAAAGGCTGTGGAAGAAAAATTCTTAAATAAGAATATGACAGCCTTTTGGAAAGAAATCAAGAAACAAAGTAATAAAATAAGGTCATCAAAAGTAGTTGATGGGACCAGTAATGATAAGGAAATAATAAACATTTTTAATGGAAGAATGCTCAGAGGAGTTGGAGATGTTAGTAGTGGTGATGAAGAGGACTCCTTTCTCACAGTATTGAAAGAAAGGTGGAAAATTAAAAGAAAGTTTCATATATGCATATCAGTTGAAAGACTTTCTGTGTTAATTAAGTCATTGAATGATGGAATAGGGCATGATGGATTACATTCTTTTTACTAAAGCATGCTTCAGTGGAGTTTTTAAATATTTTAACACATTTTATCAACAGTTGTTTTACTCATTGTTACATACCTGTTGAAATGTTAAAGGGTGATATCACTCCCATAGTGAAAGATCTGAAGGGTAATGCAGCGGACTCTGCTAACTATAGACCAGTAATGGTTTCATCTTGTCTTTTAAAAATTTTAGAACTTCATTTTTTAAATATTTTAAGTGAGAGTGTATTTTTGATTCCAAACAATTTGGCTTCTGTAATGGAATGTCTACAAGAGATGCTTGTTTTTTATTAAAAGAAACCATTAGGTCATATTCAAAAGGAGGCAGAAAATCATACATAGCTTTTATGGATCTATCAAAGGCCTTTGATAATGTTGATCATTTTAAATTGGGTCATATTTTACTGGATAAAGGAGTTCCCCCTGACTTAACATTAACTTTAATGAGATATTTAAGAAAACCAGTTAGCAAGAATTACATGGAATGGGAGTAAAGGAATGTATCATATAATTAATAAAGGAGTGAGGCAGGGAGGAGTTCTTTCTCCTTTACTTTTAACACTGTACAGAGATAATGTTTTAAAAACCCTGACGGAAACAGATGTGGGTTGCTGCCTTGGGGTTGTTAGATTGAATGCAATTGCATATGCTGATGATATAGCATTACTAGCTGATAGTGAAGAGCATATTCTATATTTGTGTGACATATTTGAACAGAATATTAATAGTCTTAATTTAAGAATTAACAATGATAAATCAAAAATTGTTATATTTCAACATAATAAGAAACAGGCACAAGGTATCCGTTATTTAAATTGTTATGAAGTGGTAAATGAATACAAATATTTAGGCCATGTAATTCAAGACAACTTTTCTGATAATCAAGATATTTATTTCAGATTGAACTCATTTTATGCTAAATTTAATTCAGTAATTAGAAAATTTAAGAAAGTTAATGCACAGACGTTACTGTATTTGTTTAAAGCATACTGTGTCCCTGACTATGGTTTAAGTATTTGGAATATGAAAGATATGCTTAAAAGCAATGTATTCAGAAGCTTTGAAAGTGCATTTGCAAATGCTCTTAAGAAAATATATAATGTCCCAAGATTAATAAGTAATCATAGTATATCTAAGGCAGCAGGACTACTTTTACTTAGACACCATGTTGCCCTAGTGCAAGCTAGGTATTGTAAAGCCCTAAGTAGAAAGAATAATGCGGTTTTTAGGTTATTTTATCAGTCCTCTGGCCACCATGTTCCTCATTTATTGAAATATTTTTATGATAAATATGAGATAGATATATTGGATAACTCTGTGGACATTATAAATGCCAGAATTCAGTGGGTGCAGAACCATGAGGAAATAAGTGGTGTGGAGTTAATGTAAATTTCGAAAAAGATGTATAACAGTTGATACTGAATGTGTTGGTATGCAAATTGTATATATTGAATTTATTTATTTATTTATTTTTTTTTAATTAATGAAATTGGATCAACTCCTCGATCTGATTGTTAAGGATTTTTTTATTGTAAATATTTTATTAAATTCAATTGTAAAGGAGTATCTATAGTATTTATGATGATGAAATGTATTATATTTTATGTATCACGAGATACGAAATAAAGACGATTGATTGATTGACTAGTACAGTCTATAACTTTTTCAGTGATTACCAAATTCCATCTTTCGGAAGGATATGTTATTGTTAAGTATGTTCTGTACTGTACACAGGCCTCTGGAATTTCTGGGTTATGTAATATTATGTAATCTGTATATGTACTGTATACTGTATTACGAAATAAAGAAATGATGATGATGATGACTATTACTACTACTATTACTACTACTACTATTACTACTACTACTACTACTCTTACTACTACTACTACTACTATTACTACTACTACTACTATTACTACTACTACTACTACTATTACTACTACTACTACTACTATCACTACTACTACTACTATTACTACTACTACTACTACTACTATTACTACTACTACTACTACTATTACTACTACTACTACTATTACTACTACTACTACTACTACTATTACTACTACTGCCACTACTACTACTATTACTACTACTACTATTACTACTACTACTACTACTATTACTACTACTACTACTACTACTATTACTACTACTACTACTACTACTACTATTACTACTACTGCCACTACTACTACTATTACTACTACTACTACTACTACTACTATTACTACTACTACTACTACTACTACTACTACTATTACTACTACTACTATTATTATTATTACTACTACTACTACTACTACTATTACTACTACTACTACTACTACTACTACTACTACTACTACTACTACTACTACTACTACTACTATTACTACTACTACTACTACTACTACTACCACTACTACCACTGCTATTACTACT